>NC_044278.2:71671422-71866422 GCF_004027225.2 Strigops habroptila | reverse complement strand
AGAAGTAACAGAGTTTTCAATCCGAGACCTAACGTTTCCACAGAGATATACAAATTTACAGTCTGAGGGTGAGACTTAATTAGTGGAGAGGAGGAAGGGGGGACACGGACACACACGGGGACCGAGAGTCACGCGTCTTTCCTCGCGCGGAAATCACGACCCGCGCTTGCCAGCGTCCCGCGGCAGCGGAACCTCCGCGGGCAGGGGCGGAGGGCACGGGCAGCACCCCGCACCGCCGACTCGTCCTTTGCGTGGGTCCTGCGAACCAAGCACGCAGCGGCTCCTCCTTTAACGGGGCCGCACCTCGCCCGGCCCTGCCGTGCCCGGCCCCCCCGGCGCGCTGTCATGTCCCCCCCTTATCGGCAGCGGGACTTTCCCGAGCCCAGCTCCGCGCGGGGCGTGGGGAGCGGAGGAAGGAGAAACGCACGGCCGGAGAGGAGCAGTCGTGGGGGACGGAGCTCCCAATGTCTGTCCCAAATAAGCACTTTTTGGGGCTAGCAGGCAGGGCATGTTGCTTATTTTCTTTTCTTTTTTTTTTTCTCTCCTTTTTCTTTTCTCTTTTCTTTTTTTTTTTTTTCCTCTTCTTTTTCGGCTCTGCTATCTGCAAACATCGCATGCAAACGCACACAAGCTCGACGCGGGGCGGCGGGCGGGACGCGATCCTAGGTGGGAGGGGACGCGCAACAGGTCGGCGGCAGCCCCAGCGCTTCCCGCGGCCCCGGTGGCGGCTCGCCCCCTTCCCCGGCTGCTCGTAAGCACCGGCACCCATCGCGGCGGGCGCCAGGGCTCTGCGCGGGCATCCCCCGGCCGCGGGTCATAGGGCCGCGGCATAGGCTGCGGGGTAAGGGTCCAACTGGGGCTTGCCCATGCCCGGGAGGAGGATGTAGGCCAGCGGCGGCTGCAGCCCCGGGCCGGGCCAGGCGCTGCAGTTGCAGGGGATCATGTAGCCCGGGTTACCGGGCGACGGGTGCGAGTGCGTGTGCCCCCCGGCGGCGGCGGCGGCGGCGGCGGCAGCAGCGGCGGCCCCGTGGAAGGCGCCCGCCCCGCCGGCGCCGGGGTAGCCCAGCGAGGAAGCGTAGGGCAGCCCGGAGCCCGAGGAAGAGGAGGAAGAAGAGATCTCGGCCATTTTGGAGCCCAGGTCCAGCAGGGAGTAGGGGCTGCTGGCGGCGGCCGCGGCGGCGGCGGCGGCAGCGGCGGCGGCCGACTGGGGGAAGAAGACGCGGGCGGCGGCGGCGGCAGCGGCGGCCGCCGCCTTCTCGGGGTTGCCGAGCAGCGACTCGGGCACCAGCCCGCCGGCCGCGCCGCCGTGCAGCCCGCCCGCCTTCAGCCCGTGCGGGTGCTCGTGGTCCGCCACACCGCCCAGACCGTAGGGCACCGGGAAGGCGAACTTGTCCTTCTTCAGCAGCGTCTTGGGCTTCCGCCGGGGCCGGTACTTGTAGTCGGGGTGCTCCTTCATGTGCATGGCCCGCAGCCGCTTGGCCTCGTCGATGAAGGGCCGCTTCTCCGACTCGGTCAGCAGCTTCCACTCGGCGCCCAGGCGCTTACTGATCTCCGAGTTGTGCATCTTGGGGTTCTCCTGGGCCATCTTCCGCCGCTGCGCCCGCGACCACACCATGAAGGCGTTCATTGGCCTCTTGACGTGATCCACCGGCTTGGACATGGTGTCCCCCCGCCGCCCCGGCGAGCCGCCGTCCGCCCCGCGCCGGCGGCCGCCTCCTCCGGGCCCCTCTCCCGCCTCCTCCTGCTCCTCGGTCCCGCCGCGCTCCGCTCCTCCAAAAGCAATCTCGGCTGGTGCCCCGGCGTGGCGGTCCCGGCTCCGGCGGGTGCGCGGCGGCGGTCCCCGGCGGCCGCGCTCCGGGAGCGGGCCACTGCCGAGCGGCGGCGGCTCCCCGTCAGGGCACTGCGGCGAGCGGGACGGGCGGCGCTCCCCGCCTGGGCCGCGGAGCCTCTCTCCGCGCCGCCGATCTGCACGCCAGGGCTCTTTCTCGGTAGCAGCGGCCGGAGTCCCGGCTGGACCTCAGAGAAGTCTCGACGGCGAGGGCGGGAGCCGGGGGCAGGGGAGCGACGCTGGGGTCCTCGCTTCGCTGCGGGCGCGGTGCTCCTCGACGGTCTCCGGTACGGCGGCGAGCCCCGGACGGGGCGGCGGTCAGAGCCCGCCCGCTGCCATCGCCGCCCGCGGAGCTCGGGGGGCTGCCCGCCGCGGCGTGGCAGGGACGGGGTCCGCGGCGGCTGAGTCGCTGCGGTGGGGCCCCGCGGGTGCGGGCCGCCTCGCTCACAGCTTCCCCGCTCCGCCCGCGGGGGTGCGGCTATCCGCCCGCTCCTCGCACATACTCGCCGGGCGCCGGTCGCAAGCGGCCGCCGGGCGCCGCGGCCTCCTGGTTCCCGCCGGCGGACAAACTTCGCCAAGTTTCGGGCGGGCTGCGGGGCGTTCCGCCTGCCGCGCCGCTCCCCCTTCTCCGGCAGCCGCCAGGTCTCTCTGGGTTTTCTTGGCTGACGACTCGGAGGGGCGGCGGGGCGGGCGGGAGCGGCGGGGGGCGGAGGGAGGAGGGAGGAGGAGGAGAAGGCGGCGGCGGAGGAGGCGGCAGCGAGGGGAGGAGGGGGTGTTGCCAGTCACAGAACTGGCGGCTCGGCGCCCGGCGGGCAGCGGCCCGGTTATAAAGCGGGCGGTGCGGTCCGCAGCCTGCCCCCTCCTCTCGCCCCGTCGGCGCGGCGGCAGGTAACGCGCGCTCTGCGCGCCCTATGTGGTTGCATGTGGCCGGCCCGCGCCGCGCGAAGGGGGCGGGGCCTCCGCGCGGGGAGGGGCGGGGCCTCCGGTTACCAAGCCCGCCCCTGAGCGGCAGGGCGGGGCCGGGTGCGGCGCATGCGCGCTGAGCCCCTCGCCGCCCCGCCCGCCGCCGGTGCCCCGCGCGGTGCCCGGCACCGGGAGCAGGGAGGGTGGTTGTCGCGCTCGGCCGCTGCCGCCGGCGGGGTGCGTTGGGGTCTTTTGGGGTGTTTGTGGGCTTTCCCCTCGGTGTACGGGCCGCCCGGCCGAGGGGCAGAGCCCGCCGCCCGGAGAGCATCCCCGAGGCCGCGGTGCGAGCGGCGGAGTGCTGCTCCGACAGGATCCCCGTGCGTGTTCCCGGCCGCTGCGCTCCCCGCAGCCCGCGCTGCCCGGCCGTGCTCCTCGCCGGCTGCCTGTCAGTCAGGGCGAACTTGCTCGCCTTGTTTGTGCTTCGGCGGCTCCTTCTTGACTTACCCCTGTGGTATGTGGAAGCGCCGACTCCAGTAAACCATTAACTCTTCCCGGGCTGAGCTCTGCCCGGGACAGCTCCGCCGCCCTCCGGGGCCGGGATTCCCGGGGCCGATGCACGAGTGGGGTGGTAGTCCCTCTCCCCCCCGCCCTGGGTCCCCCGGCAGCCCCCCCGGCCGGAGCGCTCTGTGAAATACCCAGCGGCTCCTCTGTAAACCGCACCTTCGCCCGCTTCGCGATTTACGACCCGTTTACTACTACTTAAACGTAGTTCTCTCAGTCTCCAAGGCCACCTCGTCAGCGTTTGACCTCCTGCGATCCTTTACCACTGAAAAAAAAGTTCCCATCAGTTGTCAAAAGCGGGGAGATTAAGATATCTACCGGCGTCGGTTTAGCGGAAAACCGGCGTTTCTGGCAGGTGGGAGCCCGACCAAAAGGGGCAGAAAAAGGGGCAGGTACCCCTGCCCTGGAGGTCAGGTTCCCAATCCACCGGGCAGCTATTTCCCTCCTTGGGATGAGCAGCCGGAATTCCCAACTGTGTAAAATCCTCCTTTTCAATCAGGGAGCGATTTCCTATTTCGCTCGTACACATGTAATAACGTGGTTGCGTTTGACTCCAAAGAGGCGAGGACTGATCCTCTGGCTGTCCCTGAGCAGATCGGATGCCGGCGTGTTCGACTTCCCCAAGCACCGTGGGCGCTAGCGGAAAAGCGCCCGGACGAATTCTTTTCAGGGAAAGGCGAGAGCGCGGCTTGTCCGTCCCCAGCCGCCGCCACGAGCAGGGTGAGAACCAAGAACAAGGATGTTCGGAGTGGGGGAGAGAAGCAGCAGCTACTCTGTTGCCACCACCGAAGGCACCCCCGACTCCCGCAGACGCCCGGCCCCGCTCCCACCAACGCGGGCAGCGAGAGCTTAGCCCCCGGATGGGCTCGGCTTCAGCGAGGCTCTTTGCCCGCTCTCCATACCAGCCGCGCGGCTGCCCTCACGACCCCCTCCTCCTGCCCCCCTCGGTGAGAGAGCAAGGTGCGGTTTAGAGGGGACCGCGATGTCCCGGTGTCGCGATAGAGCCGCGTGAAGCACTCAAGTCGGGCACATGGGTAAGCCCCCGGCCGGCAGCGTCCGCACAGATGAATGAATACCCCCACCACAGACCCTCTGCCCGTAGGCCAGTCCGTGGCTATCACCGCGGCAAGGCTGCTGCTGCTCGAACCCGCTGCTGGGCTGCAGGTCCAGATCTGTACGCCCGCAAGTGGCCAAGCAAGATTCAGGCAGACGGGGCAGACGTTCCACGCACGGAACCTGCTTGGGGAAGAGCTCTACGCCGTGGCCAGGGTGTCGGCCCAGGCTCCGGGGAGGTTCCTAGGGTGAGTGGTCACCATTTGCCCCGGAGTTTCCCGAGGGCAGCACGACCACCAACTCGCAGATCCCCGCGGAGTCGCGTACGCGTGAACTGATGTTAAAAAGAAGCACTTGCACCGCTCCCAGCAGAGAAGATGCCTCTACTCGTGGACTGCTCTCTTCCAAAAATGTGGCCATTTACGAACCCGTGAATTCATCTGCGCATGTTTCTGATTACGTTCAGTCGTCCAAATAGTGAAAACGCTAATAGAATTTATTGGTCATAAATTATTGTGCACGAATTTTTCACAGGCTAAGATCTATAAATGGCTCAGTTCTGGCTCAAGTATATTTTTGTAGTTGCAAATGAAATACTATATTAAAAGGTCTCGTTTCCAAAGTCCCCAGTACCCCCTCAACGCTTGAGGTGACTACTGGCTACTAAAACACACACGCACAGTTATTTCAGCTACGCCTGTAGTTACAGGCGGTCTGCCTTCCTCTAGTAAGCTACTTTCAAGTGGGTTTGCACAAGGTGATGGAAACTCTTAGTAGTTCCCTTCGAGCAAGGTTGGACTCGGCTTAGGAGGGACCAGAGGGTCCCAGGTTCCCCCCCTAACCCCGCTTTGAGGCAGTCAGGGCAGGGAGGGTGAAACTGTTCTCCCCGCGGGGAGATCCGCAGCCGCGGACACACACACAGGGTGTCTCGGAGAGCCTTTCAAATCCCAAAACACTTTTTGAAGGCTTTATCGGAGTTCAGTTACTTATCTGGATTTTTGTTAAACCACTGCTGTGATCTCCGCGTAGTTGTGCGAGTGCGTTAATTGTTCTGATAATGTGGTGTTATCGATACAATAACAATACAATCGTGTGTAATGTGATTTACTTGCCTTTGACCTGTCAATTCCTGACGCATGCAAATTCAAGGGCGCAATCTTTCCTTCTGTTATCGGGGGGAAAAAACCCCAAACGAGCAGATGCATTATCACACGGAAGCTAAACAAGAATTTCCAGAATGCAGTGCTGTATTTCACCAAGCGAGATCAAAGCCCTTTTAAAAACATTTAAGGGGATTTAGACTATCTTCTCGATACCCATATGTTAATTCTGCCAGGTTGCTTACACCTACCGTAAACAATTAGGTCCCACTCTACATACTGACCAGTTTCTCGTATGGTGACCCAACAGCACCTCATCTCTGGTGCAGGCAGCTTTAAGATGCTGTTTGTATTTTCAAAGCCGAGTTTAAAGTGAGTTTCGAGGAAGCAAGCTCCTTTCCTCCCCATTTTTAGTTTAGGTGGCGAGTCAAAGAGAGGAAAAAGTAGGCGCAGAGCAGCGGTTACCCCCAAAACCTGACTCACGGGCTCGACAGAGCCGGCTATCGCCTGCATTTTCAGAGCCACATAGCCTTCTGCACGGCTTGCTTTGAGCATTGAAGCTTTCCCAGACACTCACTTTGGAAGCCGAGACAGTTTTCTTCCTGTGGGGTATCAGCCACCGAGTCCACAATCGCTTTCAGCTGTCCAAAGCTGCCGGGCACGCTGGTGTCTTACACGCACTAGGTTGTAAGCAGGCTAACTTTTCCCCTCGCGTGGAGTTTGGCAGGTTTGTGAGCACTCCTAAGCCTTCTCCCTCTTGCAAAATCGGGTACACCTGTAGTGGGAGAGGGATTTTTACCCCGTGAGCTCCTTATTGTGCACAATACACCAACTTCATTCATTTGCTTTTACAGAGTTCTTCCAAATACTCGGTATTATTATTTTTCAATAACATTTGCTTATTATTAGAGCAGCTGGTAGCCCAAGCTCTAGTGAAGTGCCTGGCAAAGGGTTCTATCATAAAACACTGGTTTCTAAGTTTATAGTTTCTAATTTGGCTGTGAAAGTGTGATTCTGCATGGAACTTGGCACTCAAACGTTCAGCTGGAGAGTAAATTTCTTATAATAAAAACATTGGTTTATTGGGTTTGCTATTTTAAGTTAAAAGAGAATTAACAAAGTTTTTACTAGTTTGGGAATCATAGAGAAGTCCTGTACTTTTTTGAAAATTAAATGTTATGATTTCAGTAAGTGTAGAATATATTCTGCTTTTTAATTTGCGATTTAATGTGCTATTATCTTAAAAGCAAAACCCAGTCTTTGTCCCTCTGCTTTAGGACAGCTCTCGCAGGAATGGCAGACCTAGATCTCATGCAACAATTGGTAGCAGTTCTGAGCAGGAGGCAACGATGGGATCCTTGCTACTTTAATCTGTAAAGAAAAGTTTAAAATGCAGCCCGTTGTGATTTGCTAAGAGACTAGACAAAATTCATCTAATCTGCATGCGCTCCATTTGTAGTCCAAACTATTTTCATGTACTTTAATGACTCAATTTTCTGCTGCTTTACAATCCTGTTAACCTTGCAGTGGTTATGCAGCCAGGGAAGAACAATCAGAACAGGAGCCAAGGAAGCCTTAGAACAAAAAAGAGGAGAGTTGACTGGTTACATGCTAGTCCCTGAGTGCTAGATGGCTAGTCCCTGTCTGGGGATGTGAGGGCGAGAATTAGTCTCACTGCAGAGTTCCTGGGCAGGCTTGGATGTTCCAGAAATGGCAGCTAAATACCTCTCAAGCACAAGGAGCTACTGAAAGCTCATCAGGTAATGAGGATGTGTAAGCTTCCCCTCCCTCGCATGATGAAATCAGAGCTGATATGGATGGAGACTGCTGGCTGTCCAGGGTCCAAGTTTTCCTGTTTGAGCAATCCCCTGTAGCTCTTCTTCAAAGGAGCTGAGCAGTGCTCATAGTTCCTTTTTCTGAAGAAATGGACCTTAACTTTGTGGTGTCACTGCCTTGTACGGACTGTTTAGTGTGCTTTAACAGTTCACTTTTCCATATAATCACAAGCTTTTAAAATGTCACCAATTCCTGGACAAAGATCAAGAGTCCTTAACTAATGTCCCCACATCCTAGGCTGCTCTCGCTTACCTGCATTCTGACCCATTCCTTCTTCACCTTTTCTGTTGTCCAGTGGACAGCCAAAGTATGAGGGCTGAGTGCCTGCTGATCTAGTGGGTAGGAGACTGTTCTGCAAAGAGATCCTCACTGTGGAAAGGTAAATGAGATTAGGTGTTCTTGGAATAGATCGCGAAGCTTTTTAGCTGGGGGAACTTCTCAGAGGGAGAGAGATCTCTGAAGACTTTTGAATTTAACTTCAGTTGAAATTTTACACTGAAAATGATGATCTTGCTCCACTTCTTAGGGCTGTCCAGCAGGCATAGAGGATTTTTTTTCTGGAATAAATACATTTTAATGACCAGTTTAGTTTTCTTCAAGGATGATTCATAACCATAAACCACACAAGGTTGTTTTGCTACTCGTGGGTGCTAGACAGGTCCCATAAAATCCATGCAATTTCTAAGACAAGGTCTTCGATGTCACTGGATAAGATTGTGGTTTGGAAACCTTTGGCAGGCACTTCAGGATTTGTAAGTGCACACAAGGAGGCTAAAAAGAAGATCAGAGTTTGGGCCATTGCCTTCTGAAGAAAAGCTAAGAATAAGTCTTTATGTTTGCCTTCTGATTATAGTTACTTTTTGCTTGACTGCAAACTAACAGGGAATGGAGGCCCATAATGGAAAGAATTAATGTCACTGGATGTAAATTCATGGCCATTACTTCTTTATGGACAGTGTCTTGTTTATCTGTTTGTAAGAACGGGTGATTTCTGGGTTCTGTTTGGTCAGGAGGAATCAAAATGTCTGTTCTTTAACACCAAGTCACTCAGGAAAGTTCAAAGTTAATGGTCACGAGCCAGTTCTAGTGATCAGATGAGTTAAACACAGAGGGTGCCTACACCTATGCACCACACCTACATTAGCACCTGTACCTGCATTTTAGCTCAGATCAACAGTGCCACAGCTTTCCAAGCAAATCTCTTCACTCTGCTTGCTCACCATGCTTTGGTTTCCATTGAGGAGCAGTTTCAGTTGAGACTAAACTGGAAGATGCTCTTCAACTGCCAATGGAGTGTGGTCCGCGAAAAGTCTAGCTCGACCTAGATCAGCTAGACCCCAATAGCACAAAATGTACAATATTTAGTGTTCTTAGTTCAGACAGCTGACAATTCCACTTTTTACATTCACTTATTTTAGGTGCTTCAGGATGAGATTTTCTGCCCAAAGGCAGAAAAGGCACTTCTGCCTCTGCATGAGCATTTCTGCTGGAAAGGATTCCTTCCGCTTTGTGAGTGCTCTGTGAGTATAGGCATAGGTGGTCAAAACCCAAGGATCAGAAAGTTCATGATTGCCTGGCCCTCATCCTTACCACAGCTTTTGGGATTCTGTTTGCATCTGCTTTGCATCATCCTCACAATAGACTTCTCACTGTCCGCAGTAGGATATATAAATGCTTCCCTTGGCATGGACATTGCACAGAACTATTCTCATTTTCTGAAATCATTTGAATAGCTAAATCTTATTGTGACGAACGTCAGCTAGATATTTTCTTTTCATCACTTCAGTGTGTATTTTCAATAATAATAATAATTGCTAGATGTGTTTTTTTTCATATCTAAAGTTATATTTTCTGTCTTTTAAAAACTAATCTATTATTTCGAATAACTGTCTGTGAGCACTTGACGGGTGTGTATCATCATCTCGTAATGAGCAAAGAGTCTAATAGTAATAGTAGTTATGAAACACTGAGATCTTTTACTTCTTCAGCACCATAAAGACTTCTGATGGACTGTTGTGTAGTATTGGACTTCAAGAAAGATGTGGAGTCACTGGACAGAATGCAGCAAGACTGATCAGAGGTCTGAAAAATATGATTTACAAGAAAAGATTGAAAGCAGTGTTGTTACTTAATCTGGAGGGGAGGAGACTTTTGAGGCAAACTGGTCTTTAAAGATGTAAAAGGTAAATGCAAAGATGATGGCATTAAATTGTGTTTGTGAGGATAGACAAGAGGTAATGAGCTTAAGATGAGAATTCAAGTTAAATGCTGGAAAAAACAAGCTGCAAATAATGAGGATTGATATGCATAACCTCCCTTTCCCTGGGGAGGCTGCGGGAACACTGAAGGATGTTAAGAAGAGGTGAGACTAATTCGGGAGACTAATTTGGCAAGAGTGACAAAGCCCTAGGACAGGAGTTTTCTCCTGCCTGGCTTTGTATGGGTCTATGACATGGGAAGAATCCACTTCAACTTAGCTCTTCACGAGATCCTTTTTGCTTTTCAAAGCCGAGACATACTGCTGGTTCACAGCTCACGTCTTCACTGCTCCTCTTGTACCTGTGCATGTGACCCACAGCACTGCTGCCCCATTGCCTTAATGCTCATGTGTTTTCCATTGACATGCTGAAGAAATTTAAGAAATTTTCTCTTTCCTTCTTTTTTTTGTTTTTTTTTTTTCCCTATCTGGTTTAGTTGGCACTGGCCTCCTTTTTCTACTTCATGCAACTGTATCACTGAGAGAAGTCCTGTTCCTGACACAGCTTTGCTTTCTCCCCCCTCACTCTATCACTTTTCTATTTTGTTTCAAATCTCTGCTGAAAACAGATTTTCTGCCTAAGTTTCTCCTTCAACTACATTCCCTAGACCTATAATTAGAATATTTAATTTTATAATTTATTGTATTATAATCTAAATGAAAATTTTGATGTAGGTTATTGGAATTGCATTATACTACACAGCATGAAAAAAGGAAGGGTCATCATTGCTCAATAGCATTTTCAAAAAATTGCCACTGGTGTACCAAATCAGGGGTAAATTTCACCCTTGGTATACAAAATTCGTTTAGGGTATCTTTATCTGTACTATGCAGGGAAGTTTGTAACTGTTTACAGACATGCCTTTTCTTCCACAGTGTTCTCCCACGAGAAGATGCTTATTATTAGTGATGTAAAAGATAAAGGCATTTTTTGTTAGTGTTTCATATTGTAAATCTGACTTTTTCTACTGATTCTATAGAAAGAATAAGACAGCAGAACATGCATTAAGCAACAGATCTATAAAAAAGCAAGGCATTTTGCAGTGTTCTTGGAGACACCTTTTCGCTTCAGTGGGAAAAATAAAATCTAAATTTCCAGAAGGATTTCAGATTTTCAGTTCTCCCGTCATCTTTTTCTTACATTATATCAGATGTTTTTTATGGAGTATGAAGAAGGTCATGCCAAAAATATTCATTTGCCCAGAAAGCAAATCTTGGATCTTCTAAAAGACCTGAGAAGAATTAAGTACAAATCTTTCAAAGTATGCAGATGCATAATTTCCATTGATTTTAATTCCCTCAAGGAGATTCAATGGGATTTTATGCCCTAAATTCCTTGAAAATATCTGTATACTCTGAATGGCATCAGCCCACAGCACATTTATGTTTTACGATAGAAACAGACTGTTGTATTGTTTCTTGTTCACCCCCTCCAGTTTTTAATGCTGCAACTGTTTTCCAAGTAGGATGGTTAAACAATGGTTAGAACAAAGACTATATAAAGTTCAGTTTTCTTGAATTTATCTGGGTCTTTATTCATATTGTAAACCGAGTCCAGTCCTGCAGGGCTAGGAGTTACCTGAACAAGTTTCCATGAGGTAAGTTAGTATGTGAACATGCCCACGTAGCTTCTCAAGGATAAGTGCCTATGTGCATGGTCAACTTGGGATAAAGGAAGGAAGATAACTGGAAAATGTCCTTCAGAGGAAAAACGTACGAACCACCTCACATGCAAGTTGTGTCTCTCTGTAAGTTGAGAACATGGGATGACTGGCAGCTACAATGGTGCGGATGATGTACTATGAATTTATGGTCTAGCTGTCCTCACAGAGACTTGCTCTTGAGCATATAGCCTTTGTGTAATGGAAGGCAGTTGGAGATGATGCTAAAATGAAAACCTGTGGATGGCCTAGCCATGGTCTTTTGCTGAAGTGTAAGGAGTGCCATGTCTTTTTTTTTTCTTTTGGGACACAGAGACAAGAAGCACATCTTAGCCACAAGATATACTACCTCTGCTTTTCAAGCCAAAAAAATCTTTCTAAAGCATGTGTTAAGTGTCCTTCTGTTTGAAAAGTAGTTTAACAAAGTTGTTAACTGCCAGGTTAAAAAAAGGAATTCATGAATCATCATCTCTATTGCTATAATACTATCAAAATGCTGCAAGTATACCTATTAGACGCGCTAATACTGCTGTACAACAAAGCAATAGCTGTGTTTGACCAATGAAAGACCATGTGCTTTTACTTGCTTCATCTGAAATAGTGGCCCTGTTAAAAACAGCAATAAAGCTGTTATCTTTCAGTGGAGCCAAACTTTAAAACATAGTTCATGGAAACACTAACACAAAGTATGACCCCAGCCTACTAAAGTGAATGGAAATGTTCCTGTTGCCACATGGAAAATGTGAAACTGGTGGCCTTTTGTTTTCCTGGTCATTACATGGACAGGTAAAATGTAAATCACCTTCATACAATCTACATCAGTATTAATGTTGTGATTTTCTGGAATAGTATTATTTAATTATATACAATTATTATATTTCTGGATTATCAAAATTATAATTTGTTTGTTTGTTTTTCTCCAGGTTTTATGTGTGATAGGTAGATAGTAAGTAAAAAATAATTTACTTGTTTGATGTAAAACCCCAGTGATCTTGGACACAGCAAATACGGAAAGCATGCTTTATTCTCTAAAGATGTCACTCAAAGCCTGCTGAAATACATAGAATCATAGAACAGGCTTTCCCAAGCTGCCTCCCAGGTTCATTGGAGGCAGGCAGTGAACTAAATTGATCAAACCAACTCTTCTGTGACTACACTGTTGAGTTCAGGTCTTCCTAGGTAAAAGGCCAGTTCATGAAACCACTTTGTTGCCAGTCACCTATCCTCTGCTTATCTCCCTCCCTGTTTAATGGCATGACTGGTTATCTTCAAGATAGGGAGTCCACTGAACTTTCAGTTCCTAGCATTGCTGGAAACACTGAAAGTACATAATCCTTTTCCTTCAGAAGAATGGGTCCCTTTCTCTTTTCCTGCCATACGTGTTGGTGCAATCCCTTCAAACGCAGCCGTGCTGGTGAATGTTTTGATTTTCTTAGAAGCAGAGATGAGTTTAACAGGAGAGTTTTACCTCAAAGTGTAGGTGCAATTAGTTTATTTTGGCTCACAGCATAGAGAGTTTAAGACAAAACAATAAATTAAAACCGGCAGGATTCCTTCAGGCACTCTGAAGTTTTTCTTTTTTTTTTTCTCCTTTCTTTTTCTTTTTGTGTTTAACAGGAGGTGGCGGTTGTAACATTTGCAAAATAATAAGTACAATAAGTTGACATTGTGATATGATTACTTATGTAAGTGCTTAGACATACAAATACCTAAGCACTAATGTCATTATTGAGAGTCATGGCAGTTATTCCAGCCAAGTTAATAAAAGATCATTACTACAACTATCTACACAGGACTGAACATGATGGGGAATCCAGGATATGGGAAGTCTAACAATACAAAATGCACTGAAACTTTATTCTTAGGGTATTTGTGTACATGAGTTTATTCTAACAAGAAATCAGAAATAATTTAGTGGGTACTTGATTTCTAGGGGTATTTAGAGATAAAATTATACAAGCAAATTTTACTTCTCTTCTCTCTGTATTCTCCCCCCCCCCCCCCATTTTCTCTGTTGAGAAAGCTAAGCACAGTTAATTTAAGTATGATTTCTCTGTAGTTTACATGCTCCTGGATCTTAACATAGAGATGTAAATAGCTGGGTGTGAACTTGCCCAGTATTATATTCAGCTGACACAAACAACCCAACCAGATAGTTCTGTGTAGCTAACAAACTCATTTCTGCATTGGTCGGGAATCAGGGATCAGGTGATTGTTGTTCTTTAATGATTATTTATTTAAATTGGTCTAATTCAAATACAGAGCCAGTCCCAGGCTATGGCTGGCTGGACAAACTTCACAGGTTGGACAAAACACTGGGGCAGGAATCCATCCTCATTCCCCATCTCACCTCATACCCCCCAGCCAGGACTTTTCCACGGCTCTCTGCTATTGTTCTTTCTTTTCATCCAGAAAGAGCCTGCAAAAACAAGCCTTGCCGAGTTATGCAAGGACCAACAAATCTCAATTCTGGCAGGTAGGAGGGGAGGTAAATAACAAAGTGAGTTTCAAAGTGATATCAGTGAATCTGGCCTCACTGAATGTACCTGCCTTCAACCTACCCATAGGATTTTTAGACAGTGTCTTCTCTGGGCTCTTTGGTACAAAGAGAGCAGCTGTCCCTGAGTTAACGAGGAACAATTGCATCCAACGCAACCATTAAAATGAGTATTTCCTACTGAAGCCTACAACCAAGGTAGGCTGAATACTGGTCTGAAAATACAAGCACTCCACACAAGCCCCTCATTGAACTGGACACCACCAGTCTGCATTGGTAAGGTTCCTGATGGAACGTAAGGATAGTGCATACGAGACACTGCAATGCCACCCAATGTCACTGCAAGTGTTTCCAAAGTCCTTCCAAAAGGAAGATAAGAGTCTAGAAATAGCAGCACTGAGATCGAGACTGGAAGCCCATTCTTTTAAAAAACACCATTGCCAGAAAAGGATCTAATATATCCCTGAAGGATGCCCATACTATAGTTTGAGGACACACACACATTCCCAGAGCCTTCCTTCCAGAATCAGTTTCCTCCTACTCTGCGCCAACGCTGAAGCCTGTGGTCAGATCAGTAGCTGATCTAGCTAAAAACCAACCATCCCCAAAATAAGGAAAACACCAGTTATCACCAGTCACGCAAACACCCATTTGATTGTAACACTGGTGAGAGAGAGGTGGTGGAAAGATGAAGGCAAAGAGAAACATGGAACCTGTTTCAGCAGCAGCACAGCCTGCTGTCAGCATAACCCACTTGTGAAACCTCATCCTATGCGCCGCTTACTGAAATTCACACAAGGAAGGCACCACATTTGCCTTCCTAGAGAGGGTAATGCTGGGCTGGAGTCAAAATTATGATGAAGTTAAACTTTCCTTTGAGATAGAAACACAACCGCCACCAGCTCACAAAGCTGCTTGCCACCCGCAGCAGTCCTGCTGATGATGATTTCACAGCTGCTGCAGTGGGAGGAATTAAGCCTTTCCTTTTTTGCTCTGCAGCCAACACATAGTATTTCAAAATCAGATGAATTTGGCATAGCTCTGTCTTCACTGGCAGTTTGTTTGTGTACTATGTTTACTTATGACAATGAAGTATTGGAGAAAGGTGTTTGAAGCTGGTTTATCAGTGATTATCAATGTGTAAGGCCATTGCAGAGCAGCCTGTAACAGGCTTTCTCAGTCAATGGGATCTGGCCTGGAGCATCAACAAGGCATGAATGGAGCCCAAAGCTTGCCTTTCACCTCTGGAAAAGAAGAAAGAAAATCCATGCACGACTTCAATGTCCATCCCGGCCCCAAACAGGGTTTCTCTCACCCAGCCGACTGCCAGGAAAGGTTCCACTGCAGCAGTACCGGTAGCCAGCAGGGGCAGTGGTGGCACAGGAAAAAGTTTCAAAGACACTCTTTTCCCTCGCTCCCTGCGCTCTTATAGTTTACATATCTCTGGCGACCGGTTGGTTTTGAGACTAGATACGCAGAAACGGATGGGAGCAAGGGGGGTGAAGTTCTCCTAATGTCATTCCTCACCTTCCTCCCAAACAGATCTCCAAAGCTCCAGGTTCCTGGTCACATTGTAGTCACACCCAAACTCGTGACACTCAGCTTCCCACACCTCTCTCCTCATGAGCTCCTCAGACTCTTCAAAGCCCTCTGATCCATGACCACTTCCAAGCTTCCGTCTCCTGCTGACTCCCAGACACCTTTCCAGAATTAAATATGCTCATCAGAGAGGAACACACTTATCCACAGCATTGAAACCTGTTGCAGGAAAATTGTTACAGCTTCATATATCTTAATGACCTAGTGTTTCATTAATAGCCTATGTGTCCAAAGATTGGACCAGATCCCCACTGAGCTGGCAAATTTCTGTGGAGAAATCCCTGGCACCACATTTGTTTATCGTAGTTGACAATTTGTCTCATTGTCTCTGACATTGATGAAGCAACAAATAGTGTTCCAAGATCATTTGCCTTGATAAAAATGACAACAAATTTAAGAAGCACAGATATGTAAACTGCATTACAATCCTTATCAGTGGCACTCAAAACTGAGCTGGAACCATTAACTTTTGAGGACAGACTATTAAAATAGGTTCCCCAGCTCAACAAGATAAACCTGTCCATGATACATATTTGTGTCCATGAAGAAATCACTTTGATCTTGAATGCAACCTTTCAACAAATTAAGAAGAAAGAAAAAAAAAAGCTATGTGTTTATAGAGGACATAAAGATAGTTTAAGCAAACATAGTTAGGTTCCTAATCCTTGCACACAGGTGCTGCTATTTAGAAGTGAAAACATTTGATTTCATTGCTGCTTAATCCTTTGACTTCAGTGTGAAACTCTACAGGACTTTCTTCTAGCAAATGAATGAGGGCATCCACATGAGGGTTTAATGCAAAGCAGTTTATGTGCACTAATCTCACAGCCTCAGATCATTCCAGGCGCTTTTCTCAGCTGTCCCTGGTTAGACAAAGCACACGTATTTAGCCTGATTAAAGTTACAGCTGTCCTTCCTAGCTCTTTCAGGTGTGGCCCAACACATTAATTGTCCAGTGTCTGTTTCTTGCACCAGCCATGGAGCAAAGTCCAGTGGCTGGCGCAGAGCACTCAATCTGCTGCTCCCAAGAGATGGAGTGCACCATCAAGTAACATTTCTATCAATGACCTCCAGAGCAGTTTCCAGATGTTGGTCTTTATTTATGTTGAATAATGTTTAGTTCAGAGCAATTTCCAGATTTTGGTCTTTATTTATGTTGAATAATGTTTAGTTCTTCAAACTAATTGTCATATACTATGTCAATTATGTAAAAATACCCGTTCTGCATCTCTGATGGCACTCATTTTTCTCTCTCATCTTAGACTATACCCTATCCTGAGTTACATTCCTTGTGTTGTGGGTTGGGTGAAATGCCATTGAAGCCATGGGTGTAACCACTACCTTCTTCTAACACAGCTGTAAGAAACAGTTAAGCTGCTTTATGAAATAATAGTGACCTCCGCCCCAAACAAAAGCATATGTTTCTGTTCAAAACCATGGCACATACACAGGCTGCACAGGCTGAATGGTGTAGGAGAGGAGGCTGGCTGACTATTGTTTTTAATGGTGCAGGATACATACACATGTATATGTGTGTGTGTGTGTGAGGGAAAGAAAAGCCCCACAAGAATAATGCAGAGAAATGAGATAGAGCCTAAAGAAAATACTAAGACTGTGGATGTCAGAAAAAACCTAGAAAGGAAGTCTTTGAGCTGAATACTTGAATCTTCCTGTGCTCAGGGAACTGGGACCTCATAAAGTCTTTGTAAATAAATAGGTTTTATCAGAGAGATCTGATTCCATTTGAAATTTCTCTTTATAAAGGAAAAAAACCTCACAAGACCCTGAACTTCAATTAAGTGTTCAGGTCAAAAGGTATGAGACAAATCCCTACTGACCTGAAACCTGAGTTTTGCACAAGATGTAAGTCAGGCTGGAATTTGCTTCCCATGTTCAATATTAATTTCTCCCTGCCTCTAACTTGAACACATAAACATACAGAAAAAAAAAAGAAAGGATAAAGAGGGTTGAGAAAGGCACGGTGGAAAGAGAGCATATAAACCTTATAATTTCTCACATGCACTCAGTACAAAACTATAATTTAATAATGCTTATTTCTTGACATAGTCATTAGCTTTTTTTTCCTTTATTTTATTAAAATATAATGACAGTGATTAACAATAATTCAAGGGCTTTGATGTGACATAGGTTATACAGTTCTGGCTATATGGATTCTTGTGCTATTCATAAGCCAGTTTAGCTTTGCACTTGTGTTGCAGAAGGATTAAATTATAGCTTTGCAATAGATTAGATTTCTTCATATTATTCTATTTATATATATCTGGTTGCTCTATTATGCATTTTCTTTGTACTATCTTATAAACTGTTTGGAACATATCTCATTTCCTATTGTGAGCATAAGTGCCCACCACAGTATGGATTTAAAAGCAAAATTAAATACCCAATATCCCAGGCTTAGAAAATCATTGGCGCTCTGTTGCTGCATTGTAATTCTGCCTACAGTTCTACCTACCTACATTCAGCTTATATAGAAAATGCAATTAAAGACATGGATTGTTGAGAAATGGGTATGGTTTTCCATGAATTAGTACTAAATTTTGCCCATTTCTAGCCCCATATGCCATACTTGAGCTTTGCTGAGGAGAGCTTTTGATGACACTCTTATGTTCTTAATACAATATGCTGTGTGATATCTGAGTATGTTCTCAGCTCAGTTGACATCTTTCTTTCCTTTGGGGCTCAGTGCCTTTGTGTCCTAAAATTACAGATGTATAATCCTTGCATTTGCTCTGTGACTCGAAGCAACTAACATGCTATTATTTTTTGTGAGAGACCTAATAGTGAGGGAAAATACTGAGTATTTGACTAAGCAATAAAGTCTTCTTCAAGTGATAATGCATCTTAGCATGAAGCGGATTCTAATATCGGTCTTTTCTGACACTGTATTTGTTGAATTTCATATTCATGAAAGTAGGACTCACGAAATGGACTAAATCCAAGTACAGAGTGGGCAGGTGCTGTGCAAGCTTTCCCTCCCAGCTTCTCCCAGTGCCCCTTCATCTCAGTTTGTTGCTGTTTTTACACTGTATCTCTTCACGGCAGAAATGTGGTGTCTTTATCATGTGGACAAATATTTGGTGAGTTCTGAGATGAAGCCTCCACATTATTTCCTCTGTGCAGGGTTTGAACTGTGCTTTTTACAGGTGAGAAGATGGTGTTCTGATACAGGTTCCCACCCCGTGTGCAGAAATGGTGAAGAAGTAAAGCCTCAGACCTTGTTGCTTCTCTTTGCTCTCTTCTGCACTCAGAAAACATACATAGTATGCAGTCAAAGACCATCTTTAAAGAATCTGGCAGAAGACGGTTGTTAATAGTGTTCAAACAAAGGCTTAACAGGGATATAGCTAGTGTTCTTGGTCTATTTTGGGGTCTTCAGTTACGTAGGGATGTCCTTTAACAGTCATCTAACCATAAACTAAGTACAAATCCCATGATCTCTGAATTAATTTGACCCAACTGTGTCCTCCAAATAGCCTTTAAAACTAATTTTGCATGTTTCGTATATATCTATGTATGTATAATAAAAATGTAAATGAAAGAATCAAAAAACCTGGTAGCTTTACCTCATAATACTGCACTTGAAGCATACAGGCAGAGAGTAAACACTGGGAAAAAAAAGTATTAGTAGCTCTAGGAAGCATAGAGTGTTTAATATCCAGATTAAATATTGGTGGAGCTTGAGCTCCTTTTCTGTCAGTCTATCACCTGCTGTTGTGAAAGACTGCTGTCACATACCTCCTGACCAATTATGTCTACAGGGAAGAATCCTCTATCCGGCTGTTCACAGTGCTGTGGGCTATGAACAGGAGGCTGCCCTGAATTATTCTCAGGGTAAACCCTTTATGGGTTTTAGAAACAATTAACTTATCTATTTTCTACTAGTCTGAAAGCTTTATGGCTAGCACAGATGTAAATTTATTTTAACCTCAAATCCAATGTATAATTTTTGTGGAACTGGAAGTAGGGAACCAGTGTGATTGGAAGATATATTTCAATTAATTCTTCCTCCAACGCTTTATCTCCTTGGCATCAGAACCTTTTATAGTGTTAAAATTAACAATTATGCAGCTGATGGCTGGCTGAAACCACAGGGGATCTGGAAAGGGCCTCAGATAACACAACATGTATAAATCATTCAGGAGAACAATTCATGAAAGAAAAGTTATCTGTGTTTTGGATGACATTGGAAGAACTAAATAGGAGTCAATTTGAGGAAGAGACATTTTGCTCCATTGTCCAGCCTGGCTTTTTTTTTTTTTTTTTTCTTTTTATTGTGTTGTAATATACATTTTCAAAATTAATTAACCATTAACAGTAAGATAAATGTTTCTTCTTGTGTTAGGGAAATGCTGGCCTCGGCGGTGAAAGATTATTTCACATGAGCAGCACTCTTCAAGAAAGCTGTTGCCAGATAAGGTGGCAACTGTACTTTGAAGAGGAACAATGAGAAGTGACAGACAAGACCGTGTTTACCAAACTGAATAGAAGACTCCCAGGTTTCCATTCACTGCTCGGTTACCTAAGCCCAGGGAATCAAAGCTGGAGTGCCGTTTCACCAACCCGGATCAGTAACAAAGTGGTAACTACTTCAGAATATAATAACATGCCGTGAAATCTTACTTCAGGTAGTAATGAATAACATTTTGTTAAATTTCATTTTTATGAAATGCCTAAAAAATACATTGTTGGAACCGCTCTTGTGTTTATGCATTTGGCAGCTGTGGAGTATTTTTGTCCCGTGACTTTCTCAGCATTCAGATTTTTGATTACAGGTTGGGGTGTGAACGCAGCATGACTTGAATGTGAAATCCTTCTACTTCAGCCAGGCCAGAAATGTAGAAATAGGAAGAAGATGTTCTTGTTCTGCAACTTAGAGAAGACCTAAATTTGGCAGCTGTGCTGTACACAGAATGGCATGGGACTTGTGTATGTGCAGAGCTCTGAACCACAGTCCTGAAAGAAGCTAAGTCCTGGAGCATCGTTGCAACCCACCCTATCCAGAGAAGGCCACTGGAAATAGGAATCTTTTCCCATTTTTGTCTCTAATGCTGCAGTGCTGGCAGAGTTGGTACCTTGGGTATAGGACAGGACAAGCCACCCTCAGTGCATTGCTTGTGAGCTTTGATAAAGTGCTCAATTTTCATTACTTTTGTGCTGTGCAAATACACTTGATGCTACAGTCCTGAACCCAAATATTTATAGAGCTGAGGTCTAGAACAATCCTGCTGTCTGCCTACAACATCAGCCATTTCTTTGTAGATGTGAACAGCATGGACCAGCACTGCCAGGTGGGAGTTTGAACAAGTTCAGCAGGAAAGAATGAGAACAGAACATGCATGCTATATGTGTATAATGGGATTGTTTCTCCATTCTGTCACAGATATATCAAGCCATTGATGCAGATTTATGCTTGAGAACAACATTTTAACAGAATTTGTGACACACAAATGACAAACAAGCAGACTGTACTTACACGTGTAGATGTATATACAGAATGTAAACACTATATAAAAAGGGCTACTAGATACAATATTTATTTTAACATATATTACTTATGTGAAATTGGGAGTGTAAGTTTTCAGTCTGTGCATATCAGCTGCTATTTATCTATTACATTTTTTTATCATGCATATGATTTTTATTTTTCTCATCTGCAGTTATTTTTACATGTGAGCTCTTTTCATCATCAGGTTCTAGCAACAATATTAATTGAATGAGGCTACATAACAGATTTCTAGTTTACATTACACAAAGTTCGTATCCATGAATGTATCTTACTAGACCATATAAGCATCTTTTTTCCATTCAAATCCATCAAATGCGAACTTTATGGACCACAGGTGCAGAAAATAATTGGTTCAAATTACAGGTTTTTGTTAACTGACAGAAAAATATTTGCTAATATGTGGAGAGAATCCTCTGTGTTAATTTTGTCATACATGTAGTGACTGCAGAGTATATTTCCTCTTAATGGCAGTCAGTAGGTTAGATTGATCTAGAAGCCCTACAGAAGTAATACAGACCTTTTTTATATATGTTATCAAGCTTTTTAGACATGTTTTGGGAAATGTACCTTAGCAGTTATACTAAGCAATGAAATCTTGCTAGTGCCCAATAGGGCACACACACACATATATGTACAACATTTGGCAAAATCCCTTTGTCTCCTGATGGCCTACAAAAGTCGAAGGCTGAGATTTTTTGTTGTATCTACTTGTGCCACAAAGTAAGCGCAGGTCAGGGACCAGCTCACTGGACCACCCCCCAAAAATATTTCTTCTGTGCTTGGGGAAGTTTTTCATTTTGTCTGATTTATTTGGCTTTCTTCAGGATATTTTTTTCTTTACAAGCTTCAGGAAACTGAGTTTTAAAGGGGAATTTATTGGTTTTGATTTACATTATTAACTTTCAACATAGTCCTTGATCACATAGAGATGAGATAGCATGGTTTGAAAGACAAGGGCACTTGTCTTGGTAGAAGAATTCTTTCTGAGGCATTTAAACCTGTGACATCCCTCCCAGCTGCCCTTTTCCTCTGCTAGGAGTTATCGCGTATGGAACAGTGGTGGCTGAAGCGAACACATGTCGGCTTCTCACCTTTGGCAGCCTCAAGACTGATGTTCTAGTGTAAAATCTAACTGATGGATGTTCATCCTGCTATGTCAAGCTGAAGTTGAGATACTCTCAGTATCCACTTGTTAGATGGAAACCACATGTGCAAACTGCTGGCACCATTGCTAAATACCAGACAAGCTGTCCCTCAGAGTCCTAAGGTTTCTCGAAGAGCGATCCTTGCTCGAAGACTGTCCTCTCTTCAGCAAGAAACACTGCTTAGATCTTTGTGTTTGGTTTCCTCAGTATAAAATGTCATGATAAAGAGTATTCATTTGGTTCTGTAAGGAGAGATTAATAAACATGGGCAAAAATCCAACTGCAACTTCATTTCACCAAAAATGCAGATTTAAGTCAGCTGACATTCTTTACAATGTTACAGCTTTCCTCAGCAAATCTTTTTCAATTAAAAAAAACTAAACACATTTGTTACAGTGACTGTTTCATTTAGCATTTTCTAAAGAGATGTTTTCAGATCTGTATTTTAATTATATTCTTAATGTAAATAAAACATGAAAACAACACCAACTGTTTTGCTGTGAGTCAAATGAACTCTTCTCCAGATTTTTCAGATCTGCTACCACAATGAAAAATCAGATATTCTCCCAGTTCTATTAGATTAGTTATTCTCACAGTTAATTTTCTAATCTGTATGTCCACCAATATAGTCTGAAAGCCAAAAAATATTGGTAATTTAAAAGAAGTCTTAGAAAAACTTAAGCTTCACGTAACCTCACATAACCAAGACAGGAGAGACAGAAGAATTTGGCTGTAGGAAGAGCAAAGATGGGGCTTTGAGCAACTTGGTTTAGTGGAAAGTGTCCCTGCTGTGGCAGGGAGATTGGAACTAGATGATCTTTATGGTCCTTTCCAATCCAAACTATTCTGTGATTCTATGACAGGAGGAAAGGGGACTATGAACTAAACCTCCCCTTGCTAGAGTAACCTTTGCTGCTACTGAGGTCACAGAGTATTTTACCTGTAACCCACAGCTTATACACATGGCTAGTTACTGTAAAGCATTTGTAGGTCACTTGGAAAACATAACGTGCTGAGTATTGCTCTTCTGGATAATGACAGTTGTATGGTACTCCACCATACTGAGTGGTTGCTTTACACGAGAATGTGGCAAGAAAGAACTATGTCCTCTACAGAAAAACCAGAGATTGTAGGATGCAGTACTTTAGGAGGGTGAGCAAAAAGGTTGGACAAAAAGGTGGCAGCACCTTGCTGACAGGGAGCTTTGAGGCTGTGCAGAGAAGAATCCAGGATTTACAGGGCTGGAAAGGTCAAAGACCTGTACATATTGCTGTGCAAGTTAGTGGTCAGGAGCTAAGCTTGGCTCTGGTAGGGGGAAAACAATGATTTTAGTCCTTGCATCTTCCCATGTCGTGTGTTTTATCCAACATATGTTTAATGTACAGTACATAAATGGCCACTGATAGGGACAAAACCCAAGGATCTCATATCAACCCATCCCCCATAAGGCTCATAACCATGAAACCACAGAGTGATGCTGTATTTGGGGTTTCTCTACATGGATCGTGTACTGTTCTTGGTGTCGGTTGTTTTCTACACAGGAGAAGGAAGGTGTGAAAGTAGCCCACAATTTTTGCAAACTAGCAGAATAAAACTGTATCTGTAGCAAGTATCTTTAGAAAGCAGAATACATATCCAGAGCACTCAGAGCGAGAGCTGTTAGTCTTCTTGCAAGTATTTCCACCTACTCCCATGACTCTTGTATTCCTGCTGGAAAGTGGCCCAGCTTCAAAAGGAAGGATTGCATTTAAATAATGTGGGGCACGCTACTCAAAATAGCATTGGATTCAATCTCAGTATGTGTTACTGGGTAACTTAACTTCCTGTATGTATTTTCCTTTTGAAAACAGACCACAAGAGATGGTGAGTTTAATTTAATCAATTAAAATAATTTCTGCCAGCATTTTCAAACATCTGCACCAAATCAGGAGACTCTCAAAGACACTTCCTAAAATTAGGTTTGATGTTGATGAGTTGGCATTTTCCAAAAATGGCAAGAAAAATCCTGACCATCCCTAATTCTCCGTGAAATGAGGAGATTATTTCCTCTTTTCACACATGTGTGAGGCTTTGTCCTCGTAATATTGTGATGACATTGTGGTGGGCACAAGCTGCCTCTGTCTCTGCATTGTTACACAGAATGTGCCACATGGCAGTTGGGTCACTAACCTGATGAAGGAAACAGAAAAATTATAGGTGTGTATTAGCTGCAGAGTGTTTTAACTGTAAAATCTCATGAGAAGAAAAAGCATTTACACAATAACTCATTAAAGAAAGTAGTGTTATAAATCATGCCATAAAGAGAAGAAAATCAGCCCATAAAGAGAAGAAAAACCTAATTGCATGCTTTATCTTCAAAAGTGATGAATTTCAGAACGATCTGCATATCAGGTACCTTGTCTGTATTTTGGTGCTAAAAGACTTCTGTTGACATACATCCAGCTTCTGTTACCTCTCTTTGGCACTTCACATAGTTATTTTCTTTTTAATCTCTGAAGAACAGAAATATTGTGAGGTCTTTGCTGGTGCCAGTATGGATAGAAGCCATCCTTAAAGAGATGTATATTGCAGTTGGCAAGATATAAATCACATAATGTATAAATATAGAGGTGTTTGTGTGTCAGGATGTTGGCAAGTGGTTTGTGGGAAAAACTACTCTGTTGGATGCTGAAAGCATCTTTCAGATCTACCATTTACGACTCCTCTTTTCTTGCTGTTTTTGTGCCAGTCTTTGGGTTGTCATTAGGGGTATATGTGATCACCTGTCCAGATGTACAGAAGTGCCTTGAGAAAGCGGAGTTCTTGGCATATTCCTAGTGAGAATGATACTGTTAGGAATTTGTTTCAGGGTTTGTTTTTTTCTTTCTTTTTTTACAATCACTCCATTCACTAGTGTCAGCACTTGTTTATTTGTACAGGAGCTTTGTTCTCTACTAACACTGTGGCTTGAAACTGCCTTGCTGCCTCTTTGAAGCACAGCAGTCACCCTTTTCCAAACCTCAGCTCCAGATTGCTGCTCCTTGGCCTACTGCTTATCATTTCCTTTCTCCCTGTTTCTTTAGGTTTTTTTTTTTACTTTGATGAACTTCCCTCAAGCTGGCTGCAAGTTCACAGGTCTCACAGTGTGGCTTAGTGCAGCTGCTTTGCAGGGGTATGACCTTATTGGGGTCACAAAGAGACATGATGGGATGGCTCACACAACTGGAGTGCTGCAATGAACAAACATGGGCTATTGCCCGTGAAGAACAGGGCAAGAAGGCAAGCAAAGGAAGTTGCCCATTATTTGAGAGAGCAGCAGGAGGACACTGGGCTTTGCCTGGGGATGGATGGTGAGCCAGCTGGTACTTTATCAGTCAGGATTAGATGGCAGACCAAGATGAGTTTCATTGTGGTGGGTGTCTGCTACAGACTACCTGAATAATAATAATAATAAGTAGATGTGGTGCCTTCTTTAGACAACTGGAAGAAGACACATTTCACAGAATGACCAGGTGGTTGAGATTGGAAGGGATCTCTGGAAGTCATCTGGTCCAACCCCCCTGCTCAAGTAGGGCCCCCCAGAGCTGGTTGCCTTTGTAGGGCCTTGTCGTTGAACCACCCCAATATCTGTCATTCAGAGGGACCTTGACAGGCTGGAGAAATGGGCTGATGGGAACCTCTTGAAGTTCAACAAGGGGAGGTGCAAAGTCCAGCACTTGGGAAGGAACAGCACCACGCACCGGGGACAGGCTGAGAGCCTGACTGGCTAGAAAGCAGCTTTGCAGAAAAGGACATGGGGGGCTGGTGAATACTAAGTGAATCATCAACCGGCAATGTGCTCTTGTGACAAAGAAGGCCAGCAGCATCTTATGCAGCATCCTAGAATGAAAACATCACCAACGGTTTGAGGGAGGTGATTCTTCCTCTACTCAGCACTAATGAGAAGCATCTGGAGTTCTGTGTGCAGTTCTGGGCTCCCTCGTATAAGAGAGACATGGACATACTGGAGAGAGTCCAGTGAAGGGTGACACGGTAATTAAGGGGCTGGACCATCTCTTCTATGAGAAAAGGCTGAGAGAACTGGGACTGTTCAGTCTGGAGAAGAGAAGGCTCAGGGGGATCTCATCAATGTATATAAATACCTGAAGAGAGGGTGTAAACAGGATGGAGCCAGGCTTTTCTCAGTGGTGCCCAATAAGAGGACAAGAAGCAATGGGCACAAACTGAAACACAGGAAATGCCATTTAAACATAAGAAAAAAACATTTTCATTGTGTGGGTGGTCAGACACTGGAAGAGGTTTCTCTCCAAATTTGGAGATATTAAAACCTGACTGCACAGGGTCATGAGCAATCCACTGTAAGTGAGTCTGCTTAACCAGGGGAGTTGGATTAGACAATCTCCAAAGGTGCCTTCCCACCTCAGCCATGCTATGATTCTCTCATACATCTGCTTGCACCTCTTAGTCCTTAGCATTGGAAGAAAGGCTGACTAGATAGAAAGGTAGAAAGATGAAATGGTTCTTTGATCAACTTTGTGCCCTTGCAGAAAAGGAGCATATATATGTAGTGGAGATTTTATGCACATTACCTGGAGGAATCAACAGGAAATTTGAAGTAAATGGAGGAGATACCCTGGGGAAGCAATCTGTCTCATATGTCTCAAGCCAGCGATGCCAGTAGCTTCGATTGAGTAGTTAAATATCCAGACAACATAGACTGTGCCAGCAAATCAATAGCATTCTCCATTTGTGAAATATATATATTTATATACATATTTTTTTAAAGGCAGTATTTTATGACTAGATCTTCATTACAGATAGGGTCAGTGGGCCCATTTCCCAGGACTCTGGTCACAGCTAGCTCGAGTCCCCAGCTGGGGTAGTGTAGGCTTCCATGCTAGATTTGTGAGCTCTGGGACGTAAAGGACTATGGACACCGCAGGCTGAAGTCCAGTTGCCAGCCACTGCTGGGGTCTGGTGTCTTGCAGATCCATAGGCAGCACCATAAGAACTAGATCAGCTCAAGGAGCAACAGCTCTAGAATTAGGAAAGATCTGGGAGTTTGTGTGTGTATGAATCTTGATGCAAGAGAGAGTCTGGCCATAGATATTTAAAATAATCACACTAAAGAGTAAACCATAAAGACTATTGGAGGCTTTCTTACCACATGTTATCTCAGATCAAATTTATGAGAGGATTGATTTATTCTAAATCTACAACATACACAATAATTTACAATAGTAAAGTATTGAAAAAACATTACACTGTCACTTTTTTATTATTTGTCCTGAACAGTATCAAGATCAGTTATAATTCCTGAGAAGGAATTCCAGCTATTAGTTATCTAACTTGGATATGAATCACTAACCTAGAGCTGCAAAGCCATGCATGTAATTATACCACTTTTCCCACTTTAACTCGCCTTATTATGACAACTGTAACCAGCCGTGGTATGAAAAAATGCTTCTATACTGCATCTATAGTCTGTTCTAAAATCAGTTCTAAAAAATAATGACCTGTGCCATCTCAAGAGAAGACTTACTAATTAAATATATTATTTTTAATATTTCATTTGTTGTCCTCAAAAAGACAATAATTTAAAATTTACATATATTTTTCCACATTATTTGACATTCATTATCCTTTCCTTCAGAATAAAAGTATAGTACTGTCTTGCAGAACTGAGTTGATGTGACAAAATTTGATATCAGCCTAAATTATCTATGCAGCAAAATGATAGAAACCAACACCTTCACATGATATGAAATAGGATACAGTAAGAAAGCAGTTCCAATTCCATTAAAAATAAAAGTTTGGTTAATAAACTGCTGGTATCATGATGTCATTTGATATAACTATTTTAGGGTTAATAATGGTTTGCTATCATGAAGGATTTTGCAAATGTTAAAGTTATCAGTGCCCCCATATATGCCTTAGCTCAGCAAAGCAGTTAAGCATGTGCTTAAGTCTCATTCTGTAATCTCTTTCTCTAACCATAAATCCTGCTTCATTGACTTTTGCACTTTTTATAGCTTGCTGAGGGAAATTCATGCTACCTGTTTGGCAACATAACAGTAGCATGACAGATGAGTGCATGCCTGCACTTTGTTTAGGATTTTATTAGAGAATACATCTGGAAACAGGGAAAACATAATAACAGAGATCATAACTTCATTCTTCTCATCTCACTTAATGTGAAAACTTTTAACTCACAAATGGTGTATTGCTAATTAGAGTGTCTATTAATATATTAGTACTAATTCTTCAGTCAGATTCATTATGATTTTTTTTTTTTTATCAGCCCTGTAGGATGCAGGCGGCTACATATAAGCCCTGATCTAATATCCTTGTGGTCTGAAAGGAAGGCACAGGGAAATGTGGGTGTCCTAATGAATTCACAGTTAGGGAATAAACAGAATGAACAAGAAAAAAACCAAGCTGGTTTGGTGAGGACAGTTGTTTTGGGTTTCTTCACTCTTTCTGTGTGTATTAACCAGCCCAGTACTGTAAGAGTTGCTCAAGAAAGCTGTGGCTGCCCCATTCCTGGCAGTGTTCAAGGCCAGGTTGGACGGGGCTTTGAGCAACATGGTTTAGTGGGAGGTGTCCCTGCCCATGGCAGGGGAGTTGGAACTAGATGATCTTAACATCCTTCCAAACCCTAACCATTTTGTGATTCTATAACTGTTTGTACCTTTTGTACATTGATGTCTGCCATTTTTGGATGTCAACTCTGTGCAAGCGGATAAAGCAAGCACTTTTTTCTTATGGAAAGGCTACTTATTCTTGTATACTTTAAACATCAAAATGATTTATGGCACTATAGATGGACTGCACCTGTAAATAGGAAGTACAGGTCTTGATTCCAAGCCTCTTACAAGTTTTCATATCATACAGGCCAAGGTGATATAGAGATGTTGAAAACTCTGCTGGGCAATGCCCTGAGAAACTTGATCTAACTTTGAAGTCAGCCATGCTTTGAGCAGGACTACATGACTTTGTGACTTTTTAATGATGCTTTAATATAAGACAAAAGGAATAGAGGGTGAATTGGATTCTCCAGTAAGACACCACTAGTTATCTCATGTATGCAAAACGGTTGTGCTAATTATTAAGTCAGCAGGTGGACACAAACATGTTAAAAGAAATGTAATGGAGAGAGAAAAAGAAAAGTCTTCATGGAGATAGTAATGCTATCTTTTAAGGAGAAAAAACCTTGGGAACAGTGCCGAGAAAATCCTGTTAGACAAGACTGGCTGAGATATGGAATATAATTTCAGTAAGAAATGCTGACATCTGAGAATTTGCTATTGTTTCAATTCAGGGCGAATCAAATGTTTCTGATATGCTGCATAAACATCAGTTTTGAACAAGACTGAATTTCAGCAATATTTAATTTCATAATTCTATCATTGTGTTTCAAATTTCATTCTCTGTTTTCAACCGAGAATACATGGGTACTGTGTACCACCATTAGATTATTTGTGAAAGCAGTAACAGCATACAGTATACCAGATCTGTTCGCAGTTCAAATTTCTGAAATAGAAGGTAGTGAAGTCCTCAAGGGCACGAATCTTCCCATAGCAATGTCAATCACAAATGACATTATGAAAAATATTTAGATGTTAGCTAAAACTGTATTTTGCGTTAATTTTCCATGAAAAACATTTTCTATCTATAGAACAGGTTTATCCAGTGGAGCTGGTAAAAAAAAAAAAAATTTAATAAAGAGAATCTTATCTGGGCGAGGGGGGAGTGGAGTGAAAGCTGTGGTCAAAGGGAGATTCCGGATTATAACCAGCCATGGGTTCCTCCTGGAAGAGGCAGAGGGGAGATCTGTTTGGACTCATGACTCCAAGCTGTCTCCTGAAAGCAGGTGTCCAATGGGGCAGGGCTGATTCTTGTGAGGGGATGTGCAGTGCCCTTTCCCAGGTGTTGGAGCACTTGCCCGTAACATGGGAGAGCTGGGTGCACATCCGCTGTACCCAAGCTCGCTTCAGAGTGAGCGCTTTCAATATCAGAACATAATGTCCAGAGCAGCAGCTGGCAGCAGCACAGTTATTACCAGCAAGGATGTCATGTGCAGGCTAGACTGGGAGTAACTTTTGGGGCGTCACTTAGGATGCAGGTTGACAGTCACTGAATGAGAGACTGTGAAGAAACTAACCTTAGCTAAGATGCACAAGGAGAAGGAAGGCAATGGTAAAACCCATTATTCAAGATACAAAAAGGGCCATTAAAAATTTTGAAGAATGGTTTAAAAATATTAATGAAATACTAAAGTAAAGCAACCAGCGATGCAACCATGGCAAAGCTCTAGCTTGTGATAATTAACAATCTCTGAGCATTTAAAACTAATCTAGAAGTAGAATGAGAGAAGAAGAAACACAACCAGCATTAATTTTGTCTAAAAGTATGTAAGTCAATCAAAATGGACGTAAGTCATCCAAAAAATGAAAGAAAGATCCCTAAGGAGTTCATGAGAAGTTTTCAGTTGAGAGAGCTGCAGTAGGAAGATTTGGAAAAGCTGAGTCTCTCCATAAAAGAAATGTAATACAGGGAAGGTGCTGTCTCTGATGAAAACCCATTCATCTGCTCTGCAGCAAGTTCTCCAAAGGGGATCCTAAGCTTGGGTGTCTGATTCAGATAGTGTTAAACAGAGAGAAAACAATAACCTTGCTTAGCTTTGCTATAGGAGAACCATGTACTTCTGAGCAAAGTCTGATCCAAAGAATCTGACAGAGATCTACTCCACTCAATATGTTTTAGTTTGATCAATATTACACAATGTGCATCACTGAAGAACGTAACAACCAGCTTCCATTAGCTCCTGTTGTACCTTCTTGGAGATACAATTCCCTCATTTTCTTTTCCCAATTAAGCATAAGGCCATAAGAAATTGGCAATAAACATCAGAACCCAAAATACTTATGACAAATCTATTATTTAGCTTATAGTGTGAGTCTCTGTGACATCCTTGCAAGCAGTCTGCCTTGTGTTACTGGACAATGTAAAGTTCATTTGTCCCAACCTTTTTATGTTTATGAATCAGAAATCTCAAGATGATGTAGCTGTTTCCAAATTTAGACTTCTCTGGGTAAGGTGGGCAATTCAACACTGAGATGCCTGTTTTGACCTCAAGGCTCAACACCATGTGTTTGGGCATAAATAGTTGCACTGTCATTCTCATGAAGAGTGCTAAGAGCTCTCAGGACCATGAAACTGGACTGACTATTTTGCTTCATTTTTCTCCTTCTATATCTACAGTCAGATGTGTACCCTGCAGTTGCTTTCTAACCAATCCCACACTTTGAAGTTTTCTGCTAACCTCAGGTGTTCCCAGAAGACAGCCTCAGCTTTTCTTGGTGCTATCCTAGTGCCTAACAGTCCAACATGCAGATCAGAGTATGATTCTATAATTTTACTTCTTTAATGAGATGTGCTATTGTTAGATGTACGTCAGGTTTGGGACAGGTGGGACTAGCAGTTGCATGTCTAAACCTGAACTACCCTGCAAATTCCTTGTGCTCATGACCACTAAGTTTTGGCAGTTGCTAGAGATCTTTCTTAAACTGATAATAATAGCTGTGACTGTGTTGCTGGTCTTAATTAATTAATGTAATTAATTAATGTAATTCATTAAGGCTAATTAATTAGTTTTCATCTGAAACCAAAACATTCAGGGGTTTTCTGTGTAAAAATTCAATTTGCCAAGCACATAATCTAATGTGGACTTTCCTTTCCTGGCTTTTTGTTGGGTGTCATCAAGATTGTGGCTGAACAATCAAATACCTCCTCATTTATATTTAATTTGCAAATGATACACTTGTAGATGGAAAAATAATCTGTGTTCTTATGGGCGGAGGTGGGAAAGTTGACAGGTCCTTTTTGGCAGTGGCAAAAAGTGGTTTATGGTAATTTAGGCTAACCTTGGCCTCCTATCCCATAAATAAAAACATGAAACTTTTTAACACCCACATTCTAAGCCTGGTGCTCCTCCTGCTCTTCTTGAGTATATTAAGACTCCACTTGTTAGCAAGTGGGATGCATAAACCCCAGTCTTGGCTATGATGGTGCAGAAGATCTGTGCCCAGACCTTCCTGAAAGCATCTGGAGACCACTTAGTTTGAGCTCACCCTCAGAAGTCTTTACTCCAGAACATGGATTCATTTAACCCTTTCAGATTTTCTTTACTACTATTTGTATCCTATGTCCCTTGCCCTTCTTTGCATGCTGTTGCTCCTAGGGTCCTGGTCACACGCCCACACCATATAGATGTTCTCTTCACAGTCCAGTCCTTGTGTCCATCTCTCTCCTGTTGTATATATGACAGCCTGTGACACACTCTGCAGTACACTGTGCTGTACTCTGACCTGCTGCAGTAGGTAACTTCCACAGTCTATGGTTTGCTTAAGTTTAACACACAGAAGTGCTAATTTTCCGCAAAGCTTCTCAGAGCACCAAAGCTGTGTTCTCTCAGGTTTGGTTTTTATTTGCTTTTTGGTTTGTTAGTTTGTTTTCACATCAGGACCTCCAATGGGTAAATCTCAGGGGTTTATCTACTATGGAAAAAAGTTGTATTTTCTGGTGAAAATGCACTGGGTGCTTCACAGAGTCTGAGAAGACAGTGTTTCCCAAGGGGTATTGAACATGCTCAGACAAGTGCTCTGTTTTCTTAAGGACACCTGCCAGAACCTTGCTGACATATCAAGCGTTGAAAAATGTTTGGCATCAGCCGCCTCTCACAGAATTTCTCCCTGTGTTGACAGTAGGAAACAGCCATGTTATGCATATTTCTTTAATTTTCTTAGCTCTGTACACAGCAAAGTGTCTCATATACTTTCTTCTATAACCACTGATTCCCAAAGAGAACAGAATATCCAGTTCTTCTTTTGGTCTGAGTTTTAAGGGAAAGGGAATTTCAGACCAGGAATTGAAGTGTCTTTTTCATCTTGTCCTCTGATGGGAACTTCCTTGTGTGCTGAAAAGTACTTTCCATGAAATGCTGGTTGCCTTAGTCCGTTGTCCCACTATTCATGTTATGTCAGTGCCTTCATAGTCAGACTAAGGACATAATTTTTTTCTTCAGTTTAGGATTGGGTACATGTCCTTGAATGTTACTATGATTTTCTATCTCTTCCACTCTGTCTTGTATTCATCGTTTCTTTCACATTTTACTTTAATGAGAAGTTACTCACCAGCATAAATTCTGATGACCATAGGGGAAAAAGCACCACTGTTTTGCATGCAAATATCCCTCTCTGTCTTCAGACTCTGATATTTCTGTTTGCATTGCATAAGAGACTAATCCATGAGTAAGGGAAAAGCCCTTTTTTATTTGTCACTGAATTAGGATACATAGCTCCACATTTCTCTGTGCAAACTTTTCGCTCATGTACATTTTTTGCTTTTTGACTATGCCTCAACAAGATCCTCTGGCCAATCGCTTCCTGTATTAGTCAGACTACATTCTGCCAATCAAAACATTATGCACAGCTATCAGGCATTATTATCAACACCTATCCCGCAGTAGTTCTTTTGTTTGTGATGAGTAATTTAACACTCAACACTCTGAAACCTAAAGCTAATATTGTGAAGTACTCCAACGAGGCAAATTGCATCTATCTTAAACTTTCGATAATCACCCGGTAGTTTGGGGATACTATTATACTGTGGGCTTTCAGAAAACACAACAAGTTCCACTCCTGATGCAGCCAAGGACCCCTTTCTTTCCCTTTGCTGGAGCTGAGCACCAGTGGCTACTGGTACCCTCCTGGCAGTAAGAGTGCAAACTGGTGTATTGGTGCTCCTTCCTCAGCAGGCTTTAGCCCACTTTGGAGCTCATGGATTCAAAATGAAACCTCCTGCATTCATTTAGCTTGCAGCTGGTGAGCCAATCCATTCTTCAATCTGCTTAACATCTGATTCCTGGCATTTGACCAGTATTGCGAGTTTCTGTGAGCTTATAAAATGTTATCACTTTGCAGAACGAGATTTTCTCTTATGACAGGGACCCACTGTCTTTGACAGTGAGTTTTGGCTTTCGCCATCTTTCTCTCTCAGTGATATAGCTAAATTTTTTGCCTACACTGAGCAGTGCGAGAGTCAAATATTGATCCGCTTTGCTGGCTAAAGGCTACATAAGCAATACATTATCCATTCTTCTAAGCAACCCCAGTGATCAGTTGAGAAAAAGAAATCTAGTTGTCAAATATGAGATTTCCATGGTGAATCCCTCCTGGTCACTTTAAATTCTCCTTAACACTGAGTTTTGAAATGTATGAGGGGCCAGTATAGCTCTGACTGGCATCAGCTACCAGTTAAAATAATTTTCCAATGAAAAATGCCTTGAAATTACTTATATTTTTTGTTTTGTGGATCTTAGACCTGATATTAGAACAAAGTTACTATCTGAGCCATAGGGCTCAGAGGTGGGTGTAGAGTTTTCTGAGTTGTGGGAGCTATATACACTCTTTTCTTGCACAGACCAGAGGGATGGCAGTAGGAGGGTATTGGTCTGTGTGTGGGCTCACATGATGTAGAGCCAGGGTGTATCCAGGAGAAATTCCTAAGCCTGGGAAGCAGGAAGTCCTCCTGGATAAAGTAGAAAAGCTTTAGCCATGGAGAGCTCTGTAGTACCTAGGAATGGCACTAAGGGAAATCCAAACTGCTGTGTTGAGTGGCAGTGCAGGACAGAGTGGGTCTAGGAAGTCTCACAGCATGCTGCAGGCTGTTGGAAGACCAAGGAAGCAGAATGGTCAGGCACACAACAAGAAAGCAAACACATTAGGAACAGGAGTTGCTGCTTTTACTTTGCCCAACATAAGCCAAGCAAAAAATTCAATAGTTGATAATATCCTACAAAGCGTGGTGCGAGCAGACTAGGAATTCAACAACACCTCCCAGTGCTGTGCTGTGCCATGAGGGATCCATCTTGGCTGTACAAACATGGAAGTAATGAATAGGAGTAGAGGGGTGATAGCACTTGTATATGTTGTTTTGCCAAGAAAACAGCTAGGATATGGGGTTCGATTTTGGTATTTTTTCAAAACTCATTGAAAAGATGGAGAAAGTGCTGAAAAAATGCAGTAAATTATTTAAGAACTGGAAAAAAATATTTTAATCTTATCAGAAAGAAGATAGAGAAGGGATTTGATTAGAGTATATAAATCCCTTTTCTGGGAGAAATCACTGAGCAATGAAGTGATCTTGAATTTAGTAGAGAATAAAGCTGTGGTTGGAACCTGAAGCTAAGTCAATCCAGGACAGAAGTCAGATACCTTATTTTGTTTTGTTTTTAACAGAGAGTAGGATTAACCATTCAAACTAACTACCATGTAATAGATTTTCTGTCTCCAGCTATTGTCAGACCAGGACCGGATATTCTTCTACAGGTTATGCGTTAGTCAAACACGAATTATCCTTTCATCAAACAGAAGTTATTGGGCTCCATACAGAATTAATTGGGTGATGAAGTAATAGCTCTTATATACTGCAGATCTAATTTTATGATCTAATAGTCTGTTTTGGTGGTGGAATACAAATGCATGCATATGGATTTAAATGTCTAAATCTAGGGACCCAGGTTTGTCATTTTCAGACAGATCCTGTGGGAGTATATTTCTAGGATCACAGAGCTTTCTGTATTTGATTATAGGGTTCTCCATCATCTCTAAATTCCCAACTCCTACATCAGGTCACGTCTGTGTGGGTTCTTCCCTTGCTATCCTCCTAATCAGTTGCACAAGCACACTTCAAATTCCATAAACACTCTGCTGTGAATGTCATCAGTTCTGTAAACATGCTATATGTTGTAGTACCCCATAAACTTTAACCAGTCCCCCCTCAGAATATCTCTTATCCGCTTAAAGAAGTTCTTATTCCTACTGAATAAAATGGGAAGGACACTGAGGCACTCTGAGGCACTTGCTCACAAGAGCTGGTGCTGAAATTGAATGAGAAATTTTATTTCTGTTTGCCAGTGCAAATTCATGTGTATGTATTCATTTCATCTAGCCCACCCATCATGCACTCAGCACAGCTCAGCTGAAAGCAGAGGTGACACTAATGATCTTCTAAAAATTCTCAGTATTTAGCTAAATAAATAAATGTCCAGTGTCTGGAGACCTCTCATAGAGTAATTCCTAGTTATGTTTTGATGGCTTAGGATTTATGAATAAGGAGATTTTACTTGGAAATATGTATATACTTATTTAGAAGATCAGGTAATGTATTGCAGAACTGCAGAAGGTCTCTGTCTTCAGTATAAAGCAGTATGAATACTCAAGCTGACCAGACATAATCCGTGGTTCAAGGCTTCTCCCTCTATCCAGAAAGTCCTGCAGATTCTCTCACCCATAATGACCTCGGCTGGAGACTATTCACAGCTTAGTTATTATGACTATACCTGCAGAAGGAAAATATGTAACCTGGGCTACTCTGTACCAGCGCTACAGTGATGGAAACTGGAGAATACATATACTCTGCATTATTCAAACTACTGTATGAGCCTACTGCAATACATTAACTGCAGAGTGGAGAGGTTCACTTGACAATGATGTTCATTGTTCACAGTGAACATGAAACATTTTTAGGTCATGGAGTAACTAGTAGAGGTATTCTTCTGGATAAGTTCATGACAAAATCTGAAAACTGATTGGCAGATAAATTAAGTTTTCCCCTGAGAATACTAACAGTTAGAGATTATCTACTTTGTAATTAGAGAAGTGATTGAAACACATATAGGTATAGCTGAGTCATATTCTTGACTTCAGTAATTTCAGAGGAGGTCCAAATTACCCAGTGCCTGCTGCCAGGAGATTAAGTGGATGATGCCATTTGCTGAAGTCCCTCAAATTTCTCATACTTCGAGCTCGAGGATCTCTCCAAATACAAAGTACTGAAAGAAATTAAATAAGTTAGAAATTCCTTGATATTTCAGTGCCTGGCATCTCAATTTCAAGAGGAAAATGGCTGTGACACTATAACAAAGCAGTAGCGTTGTACAATATGGATCTTTCCATTGTTATGTCTAATCTGTCATTTTTTCCAGTTATTCATAGCTTTGCTGCTTCTTAGCTCAAAGTCACCCAGAAGCCTGTGATTCTCACGTTTGTTCCCAAGATCCCAGCATCACTAGCTAGAACTCTGATGCCCCTCAGCAGCCTCTGTTGCCACCAACCGTGTGCCAGGATTAGGTGTTTTGTTGGCTGTATTTTACTTATTTTACTACTAAGTGTGAGGCAGAGGGTTTGAAACTCTTTCTGAGCTCTCATTGATGGGAGGCCACTAATTTGTGAGCACTGAGCAGGCCGGTATGGGGCTTGGAAGCAGCTCGTGCTACTTAGGTTTGCTTTTGGCCCCCTCCATCCCAGCTAGCTGAAGAAATGGTAAATACCCACAATAGTGAGAAATCAGGTCTGGAGGCATATGAACTTTCTTTCTGGGGTCCTACAGTGATTGAACTAATTACTCAGGGGAAATGTTTAAAAATGGATGGAGTGGCAGGTATCCTGATGCTGTAGTCCTTCCTAGTGGTCAATTCCTACACAGGGAAATATTTAAATCAGGAGGGTAGATGTATTAAATGGAAGTCAGCTGGAGGGAAAAACACACTCAGAAATTCAATAAAACCATTTCAATTTGAGTACCTCATACATTTGTTTTGAGAACAAATTCCCTGGGCTACAAAAAGCAAAATTCAATAGAAAGCTAACATGATAAAATAATACTAGCAGAAAATGAATACTTTCTCTTTATATCAAATCAATAAGTGTATCACTGAAGTGCAGACTCCCCTTAAATAATCACTTCCCAAAATAATTTGGTGCAGTTAAATTATCTGTGGAATGTTTTACTGTTCCAGGGCATTTACCAGGGGCTGTCACAAATCCAGGTCCAAAGAAGGATGGTGGGTGATATTCTTGATCTCTGATGATCAGAGAGCCTGAAGCGTCTGAAAAGCAGCCACCGGAATGAAGGACTATTTAATACCTTTAAATAAAGAGCAGATTGACTTTTTAAAATGAAAGATACCTTGTTGAAATTCTTTACAGAACTAGAAAATAGACTCTTAGCAGAATTTTCTATTTGTTTGGATGTCAAGCAGAGAACAGCTTTACATTATTGGCAAATAGTGCTATTCTACACAAATATCTTCAATGCGTAGTTAATGAGTAGAAGCTGAATGATGAGGGGCTCTAGATGAGGCTGTGGGCTGCTGCAGGCACCCCTGTACATACATGTAATAGGGAAAAGCCCTCCTTCTGGAAGGTTTGCAACTACTCTTGAGATGGCAGCATGGATTGGCAGGGCCAAATCATGTAGCCCATGATCAAACTATGCAAGATGCTTCAGCGGAGGAGCTAGCTGTCCACAAAAAGTAGAGAGGCAGAAGGTTGCTTCCTCTAAGGATCTCACGACAAGTTCTGTGCACAGACTTCTGCCTAATCCAGGAGCTTTTAGCACTGGAAAAGTCTTTGGCATTCTCAGAACTCTGAATGTTTGTGTCAGCTCTGCAAACGCTCGCAAAGGCTGGAGCTGGGAGAAAGCAAGGCTTATTTTATCATTTTATAGATAGGAAACTGGAGCACGTACAAATTGAGGGTGCAATTCATGAACCTAAATATAAGCATCTACTGCCATTGTAAACATCTGCAGGTATCCAAAACATCTGTATAGGCTGCTACATGCAGGCGGGACCTACAGGAGGCACACAGTTTACTGGGGTGGAGCTGGAGGCTAGGAAGTGTTCCAAATGGGGCACCTGAAACATGTTTAGAAATCTGAATTGCCTTCTGAATGATTGTTCGTGGACTGAATATCTACTTCAGGTCAGGAATTTGAAAGCAAGTGTCTTGAGAAGTGGCCAATTTGCTTTCACATCTTCTCTTCAAAAATAGGTATAATTCAAGTGGCCTTTACCATATAATGGCATGGACACCTCTATTCTTTTCTGTCCAACACAGAGCAATGTTTCTGAGAAAATCAGAATCTAAGGTGTTCCTTAGATAGATCCTAATCTAATAAAGGGAACCCATTTCAAGATAGCAACTACTGAAGCTCTACCTATCTGCAAATGTGTAAAATGTGTGCACTGCAAAAGCAACCAATAATGTACTGATTTCAGCTGAAGTCTTCAGATCTAGAAAAAAAAGTACAAATCTGATTCTTCTAAAGCCAACTTAATTCTTTCCCATAACATCCTTTATGTGAGAATTTCCTGAGCGTGGAAAATCCCATCAGGATCAGTTCAGCTTAAATATTTCCTCTCCAGCCCATTCAAACTGCTGTCTATTAAATGACTTTGTGGCTTCCTAACACTGTAGGCAGCTTAATTGAAAATTTGATTAAGTGAAATAATCGCCTGTTGTACAGCAAGAATGAGAAATTTTTGTGGGAGAACTGTTTTTTTGCCATTCATCTCTGTCAGGCCACTGTGTTTTGATGCACATTTGGATTGATGTTGTTATGACAAATCAGTCCCTGCCCATCTTTTGCTATTATTATGTTTTCCACTGACATTTCTGAGAAAATAATAAAGATCTTAAAGTTTCTTAAGGACAAGTATCAGCTCTGGGTGATCCCTAACTACATATCACTAGTAAGGATTTAGCCAACTGAGTTGTTGTGGCTTAACTAAAATAGCTTCAGCAGAGTTGGAGGGTATATCAGCTTTCAAACAAGATAGGAAATATCTCTCAGAGATGTGGAAAGCAGCTCTCCTCATTGAGTCCTATCCTATCATATAGCATAGTATAACCAGAAGTTTTGACTTGGAAGAAACACTTGAATTCAGCCAGGTGTCAGAGCTGAACACAAAATGGGGATGATGTCTTCTGGTTAAGAGCTCAGACGTTGCTGTGTGGGACAGAAGCTCTTTAGTGCCACAAACCTCTGTATTTCCAGTGGAAAGCTGCATGGTGAGACACTGGAACAGGTTGCCCAAGGAAGTTGTGGCTGCCCCATCCCTGGCTGTGTTCAAGGCCAGATTGGATGAGGTTTTGAGCAACCTGAGCTAATAGAAGGTGTCCCTGCCCATGGCAGGGGAGTTGGAACTAGATGAGCTTAAGGTCCTTTCCAACCCAAACTGTTCTGTTATTCCATGATTCTGTGAGTCTCAACAGGTGGATTTGGGCAGCTTTCATTGCCTCCCAAACCAGACTGTTGCTGAGCTCATGGGCATGAACTCATGTGTTACTGAGGGTAAGACCAAACAGTCAGGCAAGGAATGGTAGCCAGGAAGGAAATGGGAAGGAGGGAGAAGCAGGAAGAAAATATCCTGTTGCATCAACATGTAGAAATGGGCAAGTGAAGGCCACTGTATCACAACATAATATCACTGTACAAAACCAATCACATTCTGGTTTTTTGTTTTCCATGTTTCAGGGGTTTGTATTGTTAATGAACATTGTCCTGGGTGCAATGCAATGTTACTGTGATTTTCTTGGGAGTAAAATCATCATGTTACCTAATACACTTAAGAATTTAATAGCAAATATGATTTGATATTTTAACTCTGTCAGTTTCAGAGATCCGCTGGCTGACTAAATTATTTCCATTGACCAAAAGGAATTGATAGTCTAAATAAGCTAGTTGGTCTTAATGTTGTAATCAGTAGGCTAACATTTGAAATCCAGGTTCAAGGTATGTCAGATTTACAAATACAGATGACACTTTATCAGGAGAATTGGGAATAGGGCAAAATATGATAGACAGCATTCCAGCCGGAGTTGATAGTTGGTCACCAGTGTCTGCACTAGTGTCAAGCATCAATGGATAAGCAAGACACATACTTCTGAGTGATCTGTGGTCTTAGAGGATTATGAATTTTCAAATCTCATTCCCGGATAAAGACTGTATTAGAAATACTGAGATGCACTGATAGAGATAAATAAGACATTCAGAATAGCTTGGAAGATCACAGGAAAAAGAGGCTGGAAGGGACTTTGAGAGGTCATCTGCTCCTTCTGCTTCCCTCAAGGCAAAATAACTATACCTATGACATTACTGACAGACTCTTGTCTAACCTGTTCTTGAAAAAACCACCAGTGATAGAGATCCTACAGCCTCCCTAGGCAATCTATTCCAAGGCTTAACGAGAAAGTTTTTCCTAATGACTATCCTAAGTCCCTTTTGCAGAAATTTAAACTCATCAATTCTTGTCCTATCTACCAGGGACATGGAGAACAGATTATTCCTTGCCTTTATGAATACACTTAAAAATGATGAATATTTCTGACTTCGTTTCCCTGGTACAGGCCTTGCAATTTCAGTATGTAAAAGGAGACTGGTAAGAAAAGAAGAAATCAGGAAGCAGTACAGAGCAAGTGTATAGGCGTAGGATTTCATATCTATAAACTGCTATATACATGTATAAAAGTGATGTGTAATGGTTGTACGTTTTATGGACTAAGGTGCTATAAATCAATGAGTAGGGCTGCAGTCTAAGACTGCAAAGAGCCAGGGGAAAACTTCTGATTTTTGACAGGGATCACATCAGGACCATAAAGTTAAAACTTGTTAGTGGGCCTTGGTCATCTGCCCAAAAGGCTGGTTCTGATTTCAGTTTCATTTTGCAAATATGTCAGTTGGTTTCTAACTTTGTTTCAAGGTCTTGGGAAGAGGGCAAATATGAAATAGAGACAAATTATTTTGATCACATTGAGTAATATATATGATACATTTCTCTCGGCAAAGTTATTTGGACCAGGAGCAGACTGGTAGGGTGCTGAGGATCCCATATCCACACTCTGTGCATTTCGGATAGTGTGAATCTGTACTAGCTGCAGCACAGGCACAGGGACTGAATGCCTATAAGCAGTGGGAGCACTGTACATGTGCTTCTGGAGCTTGTCTTCTGGGTTTGGTACACCCAGCAGGAATACAGCTGATGCATGCCAAGGTGTGATGTGAACCAAGTGAACCAAAGCCCAACAGCCGAAGACAACCAGGAAACCCACTTTGAAAGTACAGTCTTGATAAGCTAAAATGCTAATTTCTTGCTAGGTCAAGAAAGTGCCACGTTTTGCTCTGTACACCATTTCAGCTGACAGTATCACGGGCCAATTGATGTTAAGCCTCGAAACTATTAAGCCTCGAAAATGGGTACCCAAAATGAAATAATTTCCCTAACCAATACAAGCTTCAATCTATGAGGCAGTTCTTCCTTTAGACTCCTGGATATTCAGAGCTGAACAGTACATTTCCTGCAGTCAGTGTGTCCGTTGAAGGAGTACCCATTCTCCTCTCACAGCCACTGCTTGCTCCCTCACTATTGCTGGCATACTTTTTTATGAACTGTGAACTTGATCTGGCCACCAAAGGGCAATAGGACAGTGGACCAAAACAGCCAGAGTGAGTGCAGGGGGAGATATTACGCCACCATCACAAGTGAGGAAAGAGCTGTGTATCCTCAGTCTTGGGAAATGGCATATATCTGAGCCATAGGACTGGCAAACAGCCCTTGATTCTCTCATGGTTGTTCTCTGCTGCTCCCCAAAGTAAGTAGATTGCTTGAAGAGGGAGTAGGGTGAGGGAGACCACCCTAAGTGACTGCTTTTGCTGGATAGACAAGAGAGGGAGAGAGCAGTGTGTGTGATGAGGAGAAAGCTACAAGGATCCAGGCAAGATGGTGAAGCCTTGATAAGGATTTTAAAGGCATGTCATGGAGGCTGCCTGGAAGCAGTCTCTAGCCCTGATGCTGCTTTTCTGGTATTTCTTCAATTTTTCCAACACAGTTGTTTGTATGGTCATTTGAGCCAGAACAGAGAACAACTTTTTTCCCCCTACTCATTTTTCAAGCAGGCTTCACTATGAGACCACACAAATGATCAATGGAGAATGGGGTTTAGGAGAAGGAGCAGAGGACCGCCTAAGACACCACGGCCACCTGAAAAGCTCTGTTTAAGGTTTGTATTGCCAAAGATGAGTGAAACACCAGCCAGATTGACTGAGATGAACGACAATAAGGTTATTCATCACTGTGGTTCGGGAAGCACTTAGCATGATTTAAAATGGAAGAAATGTCCAAATATAGAGACCTGTTTTGATCTCACTGGACACAAATCTCCTTTAAAGTCAGGATGCAATTCATTTTACCTGTCTTCAGTCATCTAAAAGTCAAGTGTCTAAGCCAGTCACCCCAGGCTCCCTTTTTATTCAGTCAGGAGAAATAGGTATTTCCAGAGGGTGATTGATCCCTTCTTAAGGTGAATGTCTGACACAGGTCACATAATTTTCTTTCTGAAGGTGCCAGTTTCTACCCATTGACTGGAAGAAGGAGGGTGGCTAACTAAGACTTAGATGTCTAATTTTTAGGTGTGTAAAGTTGGGTGACATGAATCCTGCCTTTGGGGTATCACCATTTAAGTACCATTGCACAGCGACATGGTCAAAGCTGTGTTTCACTTAGATGGCCAAAACACTAAGTAGCCTGTACATAAATAAAGCCTTGTGGCTCAATGACAAAACTCCATTACTCCAGGGGAGTAGGAGTCAGTCAATAATGAGAAACTACACTTGCTGAGTGAGATGGCCTAATAATTCTTTGCACTGTGAACTTCTGATTTGTGATATAGATCTGTTTTTTGCCGGGACCTTTATCTTAAATCAGAGGAAAGCTTAGACCTGGTGTGAGTCATCTTAGTGCCTCAACACAATTACAATCTGAATTTTTAAAAATTTGGAACAGACATTATAATTAAATCATATAATAGAAACCACCACAATCAGGTATATACTTTAAAAAGTTTTTTGTTTTTACATGTGTGTGAATTTCCTTGTTTATTCAGTTGCATAATTCAGCCTATAAAGAACCTTTCTGTTCAGTTCTAAATATTTTATTACATGCCATTCATTTCTGTAACGCATAAATGCTTTTGTCATACTTCCAGTGAGGTTCTGTCATGACGAGAACAAGAGTTCAGTTCATTTTTTTCAGCTAAAACTGAGTAGGATTTTCTCAGTTTTACCAACAAGCTACAAATCCAGGCACTATATAAAATTTCCTTGGTTTCACTACTGGCTTCAATAATGTCTAGGTCAATAAACACTGTTTGCTATACAAAGAAACATGTCATTTGGAATCTTTCTGTTCCTAAAACACTCACTCTGATCCCAGTAACATGCTGATGCAACCTCACCTTCTGCAACATGAGGTGCCCCATTACATCAGGTCAGTGGTAATGCAGAGTTGGTGCCCTAAGAAGAAAAAAAGACTTGAACATACATAAACGATGCACAGTACATTTCTTGTTCTAGCTGTTTAGCTAAGTATTAAAAAAAAAAAACCCAAACAGAAAATCAAACCAGCTTGCGGCTCGTCTTTAAGCAGTGGGTATTTTATGTACAGTTCCTTCACAAATGGATGCATACATGTACGCACTTACACTATATCACATCCAGTGTAAATGGCATCTAAGTATCAGACTCCCAAGTGAAAAAAGTGCCATGGAACTATTATCTTACTCGGGGGATTAAAAAATTTTAGCAAGAGAGTCACCCAGAGAGCTGGCAAACTGTGCCAAGCTCACCATTACTATCTGTAGGGAAAAAATAGAAAGGAACAAGCTGGTGTTAAAGTTTCAGTGATCAGATCCAGGGCATTTTTTCCTCCTCTGTTTCTTTTTTTTAACCTGTCAAAGCCAATCTTACTCAGGAAATAGTATTTTTGTTTACATGTGTTGAATTTGTCTTTTGACAGTCTTTCACTTTAATCAGAGTTTGACTCTATTGTAACAAATGGCGTTTGTGTTCTTCTGAGCAAAGAGCTAGACAAGATATAATTATAAATACTTTAGCTGACCTTTCATAAACCATGATCCCCAACAAAATTGTTCAGAATCGCATTAAAAAATGGTCTTACATCTTTTGTGGATACAGACAAGATTACAGGATACTTTTATTTTAGAATAATTACACAGTGACCTTCAGCGTTATTTGCAAAGGTCATATTCTCTTCACATACCCTTGATTTCCTTTCAGTTTTCCCTTTTGTCCCACCATACATAAATTTAGCAAAGGAAGAAGAAAGAGAGAGTATTTTTTCTGTGGTTGAAAACTGAAGAAGATAGTTCAAAGTCCCCATAGGCACTCAGAAGGCTGTGGGCTATGATAGGCTATTTTCTACCATTTAGCTCCTGTATTATCACTACTCCTTTTTCTTCATTATTCTCCACTTATCACATGCAGCATCACTACAGAGCCCAAATAGAGAGTTGTAATTACCCAGCTGCCACCTGATAGTACCCCTTCTATCATCTTTATCTCACAAGGCCTTGCTGTTTCATCATTGGATAAAACTTGCCCATGGCAATGCCTGTGATAGTACATCTCAGAGATACATTTAAAGTTTACTCATTTATCGCAGAAAAATGCTGAACCCGTGCAATTATTAGATACACTTGCCAATTTATTTGTTCAGTAAGGCTACTTTAATTCCTTTTTCTACCAGCTATTCGTTCTGTTCTTCTTGAAAACACTGAGGTCACTGTTGAGCACTGAGATGAAATAGAAAATTTCTAAGCCATCTAGGCACAAGGCAGCCCAGACACTCATTGATAAAAACATACCTATGCTTTCCTTGACTATATAATGTGAAAGACCTGCATTTTGTACATATTTTATCTTATATCACTTCATGAGGCTAACTTGTGGGTCACATGGCCTGAGCATCCCATGCTCCCAAAGTAGATTTCATGCACTGTGCCATGACTGTCAGGTCCAATCCAGAAATAACACATTTAAGAAATAAGTAATCTGCTGACAAGTGTAAAAACTGAGTGCAAAAATGTGAGGACATAATATTAAATGTATCCAGATGCAATTGCTCTATTAGTAGTCGGCATCTGCTCTGGCCTGCATGTCCGAGTCTGATATTTTAAATTGGTATTTGTTTTAGGTTCAATAGAAGTTTCCTGTCCTTCAAAGAGAAATAAATACAGAAAATGGGAAAACATAGAATAAATGAGTTAAAAAATATTTTCTTTCCCTAAAATTTTCAAATCACATGCACATATAGCAACAGTAACAGCAATGCTTTCAGCTGAATCCCACACCAGTGCATGCTATAGGGAGCCCCATGGAGCTCCCAGTTAGTGTGGGAGATTCTCAGCAATTTTCCTGGGCCATGTAGCAGGAAGCCTAAATTTGGCCTGTTCCACTGATTTACTCTGCAACCTTGGGCAAGTCATGGAGAATTTGCAAATGTAGGTGCCTGAAGTGATCATGGTGAACAAAATCTGCCCAGGCACAGCAAATACCTGTGGTGTCCCAGCCCCAAGACATCTCAGCAACTCCTCAGGTATTGTCTTGGACTAGCCAACTTCATCAGCTTGGCTCAGGCATGATGCTGTCTCCATGCAGAAGGGTCTGTGTAACTCTGCTTGCATCCGCGCTGTCCCCAAGGCAGAAAAGTCAAGGCAGGTTGAGCCTGGCTGGCTCCATTCATATCCAGGTACCTTAGGTTGGGCTCTTCCTGGTACAGAGGTGACTGTTCCTCTCCTGAATCCCAGCTGGCCCAAGTAGCAGCAGAGCAACACTACATAAGAGTTTGTAAGCTTGGCTAGGTCTGAGCTGGCTCTGATATCCATGATTTATCAGCCACCTGGATAAACCACCCACAGGTAATTGGGAGTTGACTGTGTAATACATAGGGAGAACAAGGAACCTATGAACGGGAGTTAGAGAAGTCAGAAAATTGAGAAAAGCCAGAGCTAGTTAGTGGAAAATTTTAGGGAGGAAGGTATGGCAGATGCAGCTCTGAGTGGACACTTCTTCCCAGCCGGAGACAGACGCCTGCCTCCCCATGGGCTTCTGCTATGGGACATTACTTCTGAAGTTGGGGGCTTCACCCAGGAAAACACTCTCTGTAAGCAAACCTGGTACAAACTTCCCTTCTCCATCCCCTGCATTTAGGACGACTTCTGGGGAGTGAAAGGCCTGCCATCAGTCTGTCACCACAGGTGATTTGGAGAGCTCTGAAAGCAATCAACATAACCATTGAATTTTTATTTAATAAATCAACTTTTAAACATCTATGCCCTGACCTGTGTGCATCTCAGTTTCTCATCTGTAAAGAGCAAAATCACAAAACTTCCTTGTTCTTGGGTAAAATACTTTGAGACCTGCTCTGATTACCAGGATCACTTAGGCTAACCACACCATTCTGGCACTGCAGAGTGAAAGGGGATCTTGAAGACATTCTGGAGGAGATGATTGCCTGAGTTGCCCTCTGAGAGATAAACACCAGGATCCCACTGGGTCTTCTTTTCACCTTCCAAATCTTACACACATACCACACCCTCTGGAGAAATTCAAGTAGCTTGAAATTCAGGATATTTGCTGGCATGAGAGAAGCCTGAAAAGGTTTCACAAAGCTCCCACCCACTTAAAAAAAGAGAATGCCAGATAATTGGTGGAAATTGGCATTGAGTATTGGCTCCACAAAGTACGTTAGAGCTTTTTTTCCCCCCCTCACAATAGCTCTGAACAGTGTCTGTGTGCATCCTTACACAAAATGACATACCGTGTCCTTCATTTTTAATTAATATTTTACAGAGTTTGTATGCGTTTCATAAATTTTTCTTACTTCTTAGCACTCAGCATATTAGTACAGAGGTTACTATGGCAGTTACTAAAAAAAAATCAAACCCAAACTTACTGCTCTTTTAAAAGCAGTACTTTTAATTAAGCAGTCAATGTGTAGTTGCAATCATGTGCCATGCAGTGAATAGTTGGCTTGCATTACTGTGTAAACGCTGACAGAGAGACTGAGCAGCTCACAAGCCCTAAAAGCCCTTTACTGCAGGTAAAGCAGTCATTTCACCATATACCATAGCTAATACTCAGGAAATAAAATTATTAATATTATTTAAATATTTGGCTCCATTTGAGATATTTTAACTTTGAAACAGAGCTGAACCAGATGCTTGCTTTCTTAAGTGAGCCAAAACCAGCATATGGCCTTCCAGATCTGGCTGCTCCCCCAACTAGCACCACATATTTTTCCTTTCGAGAAAGGCAAGCCTGAGAGGTAGCATGTGCATCCTCCTTCTCTCTCAAGGCAAAGCTCCTCAGGATCTCAGTAGCAGGACATGTATCTTTGTCCCCTTGCTGACTACTACAAAAGACCCTGAGAAGTTTGTTGGTCAGGCCTCCATATTGCTCACCCTCTTTGTTGGGGTCAGCTAATTGTGAGGAGCAGATTGATACTTCTCCTCACTTCCTCCTGTGCACAGAGAGCAGGATGGTGATTTTCCAGATGGAAAGAGGTCTGGCTCATCCCCTCTTTGCCAAGCATGGTTTTGGCTATGTGGGATGAGAAAAGTGCTCTATAGAAACAGAAGAGCTGGTTTATGTTCCCTCTCCAGATCCATAGAGAAGCAGGGAAGGGAGCATCACTTTCTTACTCCCCCAGATGTGCTCTGCAGCTGGGCTTGTATTTCTGTGGCCTAATCCTTGCAAAATTAACTCCAAAGAGACTCCACTTCCAGCTGTACTCCTGGCTCCATCAGTCCCCTGCAGACCCACCAAAGGCTCACACATCAGGCCTTGGAAGTCAGACACTGTTGTTACCAACTGGGACAGTCACTAACAACAATGAGGAATTCATAGCATGGTGCTGGTTCCTGCTGTTTGCGCTGCAGCAGCACCAGACCTCTCTGTTGGGGAATGTAGCCCAGACTTTGGCTATGTCACACCAAATAGTTAAGAGGGCAGAATATGTATGTCCCATAGAGGTAGAGTTGAGACAGAAAACAAACAATTATTGCTAATATTAAAAAAAACCCCAAACCACACCACCCCAAAAAAAACCCAAACAAAGAAGGGTTTGGGAAAAAGACTGTAGAAACCGTGAGGATTCTCAGGTGTACACCATGATCAACAGTAAATAGAGAGCAACTCACAAATATGCTGTTTCCATACTTAGCCAGCTCCACATACGTGAGGTTTGATCTCATAAGGGTTTAAGAGCAGGGCACAGTGCCCAGGACACTGACACTGCTGTGTGCTTAGTGCCACGGGCACGTGTTACACAGGCTCTCACAAACCTTGCTTTTGACTCTGGTGAAATACATCTTGTTGTTACTTAGATAATCTAGGCATTTTTTAAGGTCTTGAGGGAAGCGGCAAGAGATGCCTCTGTTGTTTGTATTGCTTTTATCTAAAGTTGCACTCAATCCATATGTGATTGAGCCCTTGGTTCAGAAATGCCCATGCTTGGGCAAGACCTTATTCAGCAAAGCACTTACACTCTGAAAGTTAAGCCTGAGCCTTGTACTCTGTTCATTCTGATTTACGAGACACTTATTTGCATACAGCAAGGTGTAAGGTCTTAAAGTGATTGAATTGTGTAAGATATGTTCTATCTGGGTCAAGTCCAGAGAGAAGACAGATCAATAGCTAAAGTTTATTATAAATCTTCTTAAACCTCTTGTTTGGCATTGTTTCTAAACAGGAGAGGAGAGGAAATCCAGACTGCCTTAAAGTTGCTCCAGAAAGAATTAATCAGCCTCTCCATCTGTGTAATATTCCTTGCATTTCTGAACACACCACAGAAAGTGCTTTTTATACATTCATGCATGCACGCATGTATATATGGCTGTATATGTAAGTTCCCTGAAATACCTTTCCCTGTATTGTAGCTGAAATCAAGCAGTTTTAAACCCAGTTATTTATAGCAGGTTAATAATTTTTATTATGAAGTTTTGGAATAAGAAATACAGGTTAGATCATATAGAGATTAGTCTTTGTAAATGTGTCTATACTATAAATCCTCAGTTTAATTTTACCAAAGCACCACAATTTCCAGGCAGAAACATGGGAAACCAAGGCCCTGCGTGAGAAGAATTCTATAGTATTAATTACCTTACACCACAGAGACAGCTCAGTCCTGATGGTAGGTAGTTAAAATTTTTGGTCCAAAATAACAGGACAATAATTGCATCTTCTTTCATAGCAGTGAAAAATTATTGCCATTATTACAAGAATGTCCTGAGAGTGCTGTGCTGAGGAAAGAAGAGAGTTGCTACCAGTGATATTGTAGAGTTTATAAAGAAGGAATTGAGTTATTTTTAGAGTACCTATATCTCATCAAGATCACATGCCAAATAACCTATCACAGTTGGTTTTATTATTTGCTGTTACTGGGAGTGATCTACCACAGCATCAAGATCTGTGCAACCACAGAGAGAGACGTAATCAGTGCCTCATGGCACATATATCCTAAACAGAGAAAACAAAGGGTCAACATAAGCAGAGGACAGAGAAAGACCTACAGAGAGACAGTGCAATGCTGAAGCTAAATCAGCAATGAAGACCTGTCATGCTGGCAGGAATGGATCTCCCACATCTCCTGAGTCTCAGACCAGTACCTTGAGCAAAAGGCTTGCTTTTTTCTCTTGTCTTTCTTAGACTTTCTGCTCATGTTTTGCAGATGCCTGAGATTGGTTCAGTGACTGCTGTACTGGTCCAGTTGAAAACATTCTAGGTGCCATGACAGAGCTTTCCCAGCCACATAGGGAAATGATCTGGCAGCAGATGGGGTTGATGTCCTCCTGTTCATTCCTTTCCCAGGAGAAAGGATCTCTCAGGCCAACAGAAACAACCATCAGCACAATGCGTATGATCAAAATAGTGGCGGTCTTCAGCATGTTTTCATGGTGGCTGCTTCATGTCTGGCTGAAATAGAGCCTGTGGTGATCAAAAAGCTGCTCTTACCAGCAAGACTATTGGTTTTTTCTACAGCAGGACACTGGGCTGTTCCTTGCTGGCTCTAGGAGGAGAAAGGTTCATGTTAAGGAAGGCCCACTTGGCCAACAGAGTATCTTTAGAACTGTATCTATCTTAAAAGAGCCCATATTCTGCACTGTGGATTGGAACCATGAGGCTAGCTAAGCAGCCTGTCCAGAAAACAGCTCTTCAGAAATGAACATGGACACCACCTTTGTCTGTGAAAGAATAGGCTAGGAAACCTCCCCTGAAGCGAGATAATGAAAACACAGCAGAAGATTAGTCTCACATCTTCCATGGAAGATAAGTATTGTTTAAAGAGATACCTCACAGCTCTTGGGTTTATCAAGGCTAGCTAGAAATGGCCTTTCACATAATATTTTACCTGGAATCAGAAATTACAAGAACTTTATGGATGCCAGGCATTCAGGTAGGTATTTTTTTTGGAACTTTGTAAATGTTGGCTTCAGTCACTGGTAGGTTTTCAGGGCAGTTAGACATTCCAGTGTATTTACTGGTCCCTACTGATAACCCTAAATCAGTGGGTCATATTTTATTCTGTTATAAAGGCCTTTTTTTCCCTTGACAAGTTCTGTTCTGATTTCTTTCTGCAACATCATGCTTTATGACTTATTTCAGTTAATTATCATGTTAGCAAAGCGAACCATTCCACAAATCCGAAGATCATCTAGCAGCCAAAGTATTTATAATGCAGGGTCTCCAGTACAGTAGTTGATTTTAATGCTAAGTTACACATTTTTGTAAGCAGCTTTCCCCTCAGCTCTCACCCACTTTCAGGAGTGCTAGATGAATACCATTCAGTGCTGCTTTCAGACAATAAAGTCTGGTCTTACAGGCTCTGCCTTCACTACAATTTTAGCTGCATCAGTCAGAATAAAATATTAGGGAAAGATTGAGGGGGAAAATGTTAGCCACGACTGATCCCATTAACTGCAATACTTGCTTGTTGTAAGCTGAGCTGTAAACTAAGTGAAGCTATAAATGAGTCTCAGCCTTGCCTGTTTAGAATATGTTGATTTTTTTAAACTCAGTTTATCCTTGTATACGCTAACCAGGGACTATAATTTTCCAGAGAGAACTGTTTTCACTAGCATGGTTACCCATCTAAAGCAGATAGTGGCGGATGCATTTTTCTCTTTGCTGGACAGACCCTTATGACACATCACATTTTAAACTCATGAAACTGTACAGTCTCAAGTCTTTTCCTCAATCATGCATCCCTCTAGCAGTTCAAAGGGCAACATTTCAAGGGTTTCACTTGCCTCTCCCCTCAGCTTCAGCAGAAGTTTGCAAAATCATTTTGAAAGCATTTGTCTTCACAACTGATCTAAAGATGCCCAATACTTCAGTAATCTGGTAAATAGCAAATAAAATTCTCAGGCATACTCCCTTGATACTTCCACTACTTTGAAAGACACAGGCAAATTGACTGCCAGATGAGAGTTCTCCAGTACATAAATCCTTGTCTGCAAAACCACAGAAACTTTGCACAATGCCTTTATCTTTCCTCTCTTTGACTGTGGTGATATAATGGGGACACTGTGTTCAAACAGCTATTTGCTGGAAAAACTGCAAACACTCCAAAAATTAAACCTAGCACAATTGCATTCAGGCTAATGAAAGCTGGGAATGTTACAGAGGTGACGCTCTCCATCTTCATGATGAGGGTGCATTATGGGACCTGTCATTCCTCAGCACTCCTGGCTGCCAATCTACTGTAGGGAACAGTGCTAACAATACCCAGCGCCCTCCCGACCGTGGGGTTCATGTCACGAAAGGGCAGTGGGCTGACGAATGGGGAGGGCCAGCTGGGAGAGAGGGAGTGAAAACACATGATGCCATTTGAGCAGGGCTAACCAATATCTTGAGCCTCTCTGTCGTGGGGCATTGATTACTACTTTACCACATGTGCTCAGGCAGGACAGATGACATGTAGGGAGCCCTTGCTAAAAGATAAACTGGAACTGGTGCTTTTGTCTGTGTTTTCAACTACAGTTGCAACAAAATGTTATACAAATACTTTAATTACCTGCTTCTCCTCCCACCTCTGAGAGAGATGGGCCAGAGGCGCAGACTGGCAGAGTCCAAAGTGCTTTTCCTAAGAAATATATAACCATGAAAATACCACTTTCTCCAGCATTTATGTGAAAACTATCAAAGCTACCTGTGACAAATACATCAAAGAATTGTTATTATTCACAGGTATTTTGAGGGAAATCACTATCTACCTAGAATTTGCTTACTTGCTCAACCCTTGACTCTTATAGTTGAAGGTGTCCAGTGTCAGGTGTCAGAGTTCAAGAGGGTATCAACTACAACGCATTGTTCAGTACATCATTAATCTCCCGAGGAACTCCATCTGCAGTGCACAGCCCTGCGCACCAGTGGTGAACAACAGGGGAGCAGAGCCGATAGCGAGAGCTCGCACATGAGACAGCTGGAAGTCTGGGGCAAACAACGTTAAGCAATGCTCTGTCAAGGCTGGGATGAAACAGAATTCAGCTCGAGGCTAGGTGATGTGGCACAAGCTAACTAGAGCCACTCCCAGGAGCAGAGGGCAAGACCTCTGAACTAGGGGAGGGACTGCTGCTGTCTCAGCGACTAGTGGTGGCAGGAAGACTTTCACTGATCCTGAGGTGCTTTGAATTTGGCTCTGCATGAGTTATCAAGTTTTATATTTTCAAAAGCCCCCCCAAAATGTTTTAGGAAATGATGCAGACACTTAGCAACTGAAGTAATGCATGAAGTCAACATAAAACCCCGGGAATGACCTCAGAGAAAGGGAGTTATCAACCACCGTAGCACACCTGGTGTCTTGGAGGGTTTAAGGCTGAGGCAGTGTGTATTTTAAGCGTGGTATGTTAATAACAACCAGTACTTGAGCTCTTCTGTTTCTGATATACTCACCCAAAAAAGCTTCCTCCTCCTGCTTTACAAAAAGACAGCGTCATACCTGGGTGATGCATTTGCCTGACAGCTCAAGCATATGAATTTAACCACGGGTGCTAGAGACTTCTGGGACAGGCAGCCCAGAGAGAAGGGCTATGTGTGGCTGCATGTGTGCATTAGGTGTCCTTTATGGGTGCATGCATGAAGTATATGCCCAGTTGCCTTCCCACAGATATAGTGTAGTTTGCCTACAGAAAACCAGCCGCTCAGAGTCATGGAGGATTAGGAACTAGATCACTTCTTCAGCCCCTGAACTTGTTGACTACCCACGAAATTTGTTCCTAGTTCTCTGTGATTCTGGGTAATTCTCTCAAGACCAATAGCGTTTTCTGACAAACTTTATAGTGGAGTGTTTAGCATAGTGCTTGGGCCTCTTACATCACCCTAATTCAAAAACTAAAGAATAGCGAGAGGTCTGCCAACTAGCCAAAATGAAAACAGCAGAAGCAAACTCAGCAGTTAACATTCATTCCCATATGTACCACAGCTATGTGCAGAGCATCCTGCAGCTGCTGCTGCCTACAGGCAGACATCAAGTAGAGGACAGGATGGATGCTTTACCACCATTTGGTTTGATGTTACAGACAGAACAATGCAGCACTGTGGTCTCTGGGTTTGCAGGGGCAGATGAATGTAAAATCCACTGATAGACGGTCCCCTACATTCCAGCATCATAACAGGATCCTAACTAAAGCTGTAAAAGTTATTGATTTTTCGATTCCCAGATCCCCACTAATTCACCCATCATAGAGTCCTCCTAACTCACACGAAGTATGACAGGTTAAGCTTTTTTCCAGCTGAGTAACTGTGGTGAGAGTTGGAAGAGAGATCCCACCCAGAGTGCCTCCTAGTTCAGATGAAGGGAGGCCACTGGGGGTCCATGTCTTGACCCAGTTGACATAGAATTAAATGATTTTGAAGAAGGGAATCATGGAAGAGAGTAAGAAACCTACTCTATATTTCATAAACTGAAGTGCTGAGGTACCCTTGTGAAAGGTGTTGTTTCAAATCTGTAAGCAGGAAAGAAAATTAAATTTGGTCTTCTAGATCCTGATAGAGTTAAAAATGGTAAGCTACGGACCAAAGCCATCATGAGTCATTTGGCTGAGCACCTTACATTCCCATCTTTTTTGCAAAGAAAATGGGAAAAACATTTCCCACCCTCCCAAATACTTTTCTTTAACAGAGTTACTTCTTGATTATTTTTCTTGTAACTAAATATTATAACTTGGTTTGGAAAAGTTATGAATCACTATATTACCTCCCACATTTACATTAAGAATGAGGAAATATATTTGGCTTTCTGGCTTCTTTAACAAGAGAATTGTTAGCTTGTTGACATTTTTTCAGGAAGTAATATCTGATGGAACAAAATTTAATGGAAATGAGGTTTTTATTAATGGTTCCAGAGAGGAAAAAAATGAGTCTTTCAATACTCTATATTACAAGCACATAGTAGCACTATAACTTAAAATAATTAAGTAAAAGATGTATAATCCATACTGGATAACACTAGCAAATACATTTACATATATGTTTGTAGCACAACAGGTGCTTGATACTGAGCAAGGGTGTCTGATTTACCACAATAGAAATGTTTGAGAATTGTTACAGCCTGATGCACAAAGAGAGAAACATCTTACACCAGAAGAAAGTTACTAATCACAACAAAGCAGACAGCAAAAGGCTTAAGGATATACTGGATCTTTCTGCCTTATTTACTGGAAAAAGATGTGCTCATTAACTGAGGATTTCTTTTGCCCCGAGCATCTTCCTAGCTTTCTAGAAATATTAAGAGGGAATATATTTGTGTATGACAGTGGACTTATTTTCAAGTATTCTAATGGTGGACTAATTAACTTCATCCTGAATCACATGCGATGGATTGCTCTGTCTCCTAAGCTGCAGAGAAGGTTAACACAGAAAGAGAGAAAAAAGCTTGTGCAGAAGCAGCAGTATATTACAAAGCCATATGCTCTGAGGTTCCTCAAACTGTTAACCCACATGCATTTTAGCCCATTTGAAAAGGTAAGTACTTTACAGGCATTTCATAAGTCTCTTCATTCTCAGATATTCAGCCTACTAAGTTTCATGGTCCCTCGGTATCTAACAAACTTGGAGGGATGCAGAGCTCTGAGAAAAAAAGGATGTTATCCGCAAACTGGACGGTACTACATCCAATAGCCACCATATAGCAACATCAGTCACCTCTGCTTGTGGATTTGGGCAAGCTGTAAACCATGACTGGATAAAAAAGAAAAAAAAAGGAAAGGAAAGGAAAGGAAAGGAAAGGAGAGGAGAGGAGAGGAGAGGAGAGGAGAGGAGAGGAGAGGAGAGGAGAGGAGAGGAGAGGAGAGGAGAGGAAAGGAAAGGAAAGGAAAGGAAAGGAAAGGAAAGGAAAGGAAAGGAAAGGAAAGGAAAGGAAAGGAAAGGAAAGGAAAGGAAAGGAAAGGAAAGGAAGCATCATATTTGGCAGGCAACCTTTACTGAAGACTAAAACAGTCCAATGGCGGATTCTCAAAGAAAGCAAGTCAGCGAAGTTACATCAAGGTGGTATAAACCCATTTAAATTCAGTAAGACAGTTCCTCACTGGGTATAACTTCTCAGAAAAATGGCTCAATGAGTGTGTGTCTACTTTTCTGAAGTTCTTCATCTTACTGTGATTTACTCTTGTTTTACTTTATCCCTGCAGATGCTCAAGGCCCTGTTTTTGTCTTCCTTCTTAAGTTTTTTAAGGTAGGGAAGAAAATCACTGTTTATCTAACCAGCTATCAAGAAGGACTGCCAGGCAATTATCTGTTGGAACCAGTTAGTCTCATTACAAATGTGATGAGCTGCTACAATAGTTGACACATTCTCCAAAAGAAACATTCATTGTCAGATCACCTTCTAGGTCATCATTGCCAGGCTCACGGATAGCACCACGTACACAGCAACAAAAGCCAGTCAGCATTTTGACCAAATGTGCAGCCAGCACTTTTGTCTGAATGAGTCTTCCCAGTTCCTTCCTGCAGCCCTGGAAAAATAAGCAGTCATTGTGCAGGCAGAGAGAAAAACCACTAGTGCCTAGCACCTGTGCGAGAGCTCCGAGTGCGTTATACTCATTCAAGTTTGCAAATAAGGGCTGCTACTGTGAATACTGAACAAAAGGAGCTATTAAGATAAGCGAAACTCTTGCTCCCTTTCCAGCCCAGCTGAGTAGCATCCTTATCCCCTCCGTACCTCGGGATCCTCCCTACCCCCAGCTGGCTCTGCCCTCCACGGAGGCAGGGGTGAGCTGCTTGGCAGCCCAGGGTTGGAGTTCAACATTTCCTCCCTTCCTGATCTCATTAGCATGAGAGTCAGACAGAGCTGCTCCATTCAGAGCCTTGGCCTCCGCTTGGTTTGGGGGTCTCTAATTCCTGTTTCTGGCCACTGTGCAACCAAAGAGAAAGCAGGGGGTAAAATTATCTGACACTGCTCCTTTCTGAGGAGAACAATGACTGCTGGTAGTCAAATAAAATGCCATCAGCTAACGAAGCTCTTTCTTACAAAAAGTACACGTTGATATTTTGGTAAAGCTACATCCTCCTGAGTTAATATTTCTCCTCCCAGAACAACTTTATGGGGCACAGTAGACCAGAAAGTAAATTGCAGCCAACCCAGAGTTTCTGTTTCTTCCTAACAATTCGCAAGTAGCTAGAAATGGAGAGAAGGATTGCATGGAGATTACAGTTCTTTAAAACTCAGTCTCTTATAATGCATGAGTGTATTTTTTTCCACACTGGAATGAAAAATCATTCACAATGATGTTTTAAAACATTGTATATATTTTTTTATATATGTCTTTATATAGCTTACTTATGTTTTCAAAGGGATTTACAAACGCCATATAGTAACCTCTCCTGAAGATTAGTATGTGATAGCATTTCTCTTTGGAGAAAAAAATGAGGAAACAAAGACGTTTATAAAGGTGTGACTCCCCTTTCTCCCTAGATGTAAATGAAGTCAGTAGCTGGCTTGGTTATTCTTACATTCTTGTTGTATTTCCAAGATAAGAAAATAGATGATAAAACAGTTATGTGACTGATATGCAGATCTACCCAGCACTGTCTAGTTCCTGGGAGGTAACAGCTAAGAGCTGGAAAGACCAGGTTCTGTGCCCAGCAGGTCAAGGTACTGGGCTTGAGTTTGTGTCCATCGCCTATTTGGACTGCAGATCTGCTTGGGAAGGGACCTTCTTTATGGGTACACTGCTTGGCATACGCAGTATAACAAGACTATACAACGTCACTCCCCATTACATTGCACTACATGCTGGTAATGCACAATATTAATACACTCTGTACACTCTCTGCACTCTGCTAACAGACTTATGTACTATACTGTGTTATATGAAGGACCTAATTTCTGTTTTTTACACAGATAAATGTCACTTAGTAAGATCAATGTCTTGACACTCTTACCGGGACAGATCGTAGCCATGACAAGTGATTAACATTGTTCAAGCACTTGACCACCTTCTTCTTAAAACCATCAGAGATTGATTTAGTTTGCTTTGTTGCCCAACCTTTGTTCCCTAAATCAAATACAATCACCTTTCTTTACCTACATATGCGTATCAGTCTTTGGCACTTTCTGTAGGTTCCCCAGGCTTCTTCAGCCTTACTCATCTTTGAAGTGTTAGGATTGGCTTTGAAAAACGGGTGTCAGCTTCTAATCCAGCTTCTCAGAGGAAACACATCACTGGTGAACTGACCTTGTCGCTGGGAGGGAGCTTCCAAAAGGAAAATGCATTTGTTCCTTAAAATCATGCTACCTCTGTTGCTGCCAGTAAATTACCAGTTAGGGCTCTTCTGACTGCCCTTAGGACAGCTCCTACAGGTTTACAGCTCCTTGAGACCACAAAATAGTTAAAAGAAAGTTGCCACACTTTAGAATGTGTATGTCTATTGGTATAAATCCCCCTCCCTTTCACAGAGGACCCGAATTGCTTCATTAATACCAGCTGTGGGTGTGAGTGCCCATACCCCTTCCACAGCCTCGCTTTCCACTCTGCAGCTCCTGCTCACATCAAGGTGCAGCTTTTTGCTATTTAAATAGGCTCCACGAGGAACAAGGTAGCTTTCAAGTTTTAAACAGAAAAGCAATCTTCAAAGCAGCTCAGAATCTGCTTCAGGTAGGAATGCGAAGAGATGGAATAAAGAGCGTGGGAGGCATGGTATTGTTTTGGAAACAGGGAAATCCCAATTTTATTAACATCTCTTAAGAATCCAAATCTTTCTGTACCTGGGGTTTTCCCAGGTGGGATGGGGAAATGCATTTTTCCATTTGATAAATACCTGGATATAGGGCCAAACTGAAAAATTCAGGTAAAACAGAGTATTTCCAGTCCAAAAGCTATCTGCTTATGAAATAGCTGTGCTCCATTCAGGAACCTTGAGATTTTGCCTTGTCCTTCCTGCAAAAGTATTGCATGTTTTTCTGTTACTTGGCTTGCTAACAAAAAAATATTGCAAAAATAGTTTATTACTTCATATCAACTTACACAAAACCATAAAGTCTGGTGCCTGATGAAGGCTTAAGTGATACCCAAGAGTCTTCCACAGTCATAGTGCAGAGGTCTGAGTCTGACCAAGGAATTGCTGTCCCCTTGTTGCCTGTTATATAGGGCAGATGCATCTGATTAACTGCACCAAGGCTGGTGGCCCCTGTGGGAGACTTGGCTGAGATACACCACCAGGTACAGGAACTTGCACACAGCCTCAGGTGTTGCCACTGGAGATGGTGGTTTTCCATTCTGCTGCTGCTTTCCAGCATGTGAAGGGACCCCAAGCAGAAGTGGTTCTCTGTGTATTCATAATGTATTGTGATCTAACACCCTAAAGCCCATCTTACCTCTCACAAAAGGGAATGTAGGCTAAATTGCCTAGCTTGTCTCACAGGCTGGGGTAGCTCTGCCTGGTCCTTCACATAGGAGTAAACCAAATAAAACAATCTACTCTACAAGAGTAGAGACTTCCAGGAACAAAGATTTTTAGTTGTAGGAGACACTTTAGATATCACCCTCGTACTTACAGCCCATGTCTACAGCACAAACACCATGCACTCACAGTACTGGGTAAGTGAAATAAAGCAATAATAACAAATACATGCATTTCAACTACTAAAATGTTCCCATGCACCAGGCCACAAGCTTGAAACCTCCATCTGTTTATTTAATTGCAGTTTACCAAGATCATGGTAATTAGAGATAAAACAGATCTGTTAGATTATCCAGTTTATTTTACTGCAAGAGCGGTAACTTAATAAGACATATTAACATATTAAATTCATCCTGCCCTAGATCTCAGCCAAAATGCTGAAGAGATAAGATATGTTACTGCAGCACGCCTTCATAATAAAATGGTTGATATCTGCTTTATTTTGGCTTGCAGTGCTACTGTGAGCCATGTTAAGAAAAAGCTTTTTTTGTCCTTGTTTTACCTGTAATCTGAACCTTGCTGCATTGTTCAGAACACCTCCTGACCATATTTCTCTGGATATAATTAACCACAGCACAGGGCTCTGGATTCTTGATGCAAATAATCTCCCAGAAAGTTACTTCGGATCAAACTGATGTTTCCCAGAGCACTTGCAATAGTATTTCATTCTGAGCTACAGGTTGCAGCTGGTCTGTCTCTCACTGTGTGCTGCTAAGTGCTTAGACTGGCACTTTATTATCAGAATAGAACAAATCTAGGCTAATGTGTGTAGTATAAAGAGTCCCAGGGAGCCAGGGCTCCTCATTCTCCAACCATTCTTTCCAGTTTTTCTGCTGTTGCACTCTGGATAATTGCAGTTTAATTGGGTGACATGAAATGAAAACTGTGTCCACATTATCCAGGATTATCTCTTTTTCCTGAAGCCTGCCACCAATTGAAAGGAGCCCATTTATCAGTCCAAAGAGCTGTGCTCAGTTGCTTTTACGAGCTGGGAAGAGTGTGAGAACAGGCTGAAAACGGGAGAAAAGGACTTGACAGCTAAGAAAAATTATTTCAGTTGTTTATCACAAGGAAAGTTTATCTGATTCTTTACAAAATGATATGGAGGCTCAGAGTGTCAAGCCATGAGTAATGAACATTGACCAAGTTTGCTTCCTCAACTTGATGTGCTCAAACACTGCGTCCCTTTTGTGTGGGCACAGATCAACTTTAAAAGCTTCTTTCAGGCAGCATGAATGCACTTCATTTTACCAAAAAGAACTTTGTATTGATAGCTAGGAAAAAGGAAGGTTGTTTAAAAAGGAAGGGTAGACAATCAGGACAAAATGAAGAGCTTTCAGTTTCCATTATGAGCATGTCGCTCTATTCTTCTCAGCTGTTTATACATTCCCAGCACAATAATGCCTCTTTGCAGTAATATGTTTCCCCTTTTACACTATTCATATTGAAAAAAGCCCTCACATCATGACCACAGTAATAAATACTATAGAAATGTGGGTATAATGTCAATTTGCATTCTGTGAGAAGATCAAGGTAAACCTAAAGGCCAAAAGAATATTCCAGTAATGCTCATTCATCATTCTACAGTTCCAGGTAACAGAAGGACCTTGTCACTACAGTGCACACCCTTTCAATTGCTAGTGCATCTGTGTGAATATTTTAGCCTAATGCACTGATTGTTAAATAGAAAGAGCAGTCTTTGAAATTGTCTACTGCACTCAAACCCCTAGCTGCACAAGGTCTGGGCAGGAGTGGTTTCTATTCAGAAGGAAATAGAAGGCTTTAGTTCCGTAAGCACACTGTGTGAAAGCGACTGAGGATATTAGGAGTTATTAAATTAAAGTTTACAAAGAAAAAAACTCATGAACTATAAATGGTTACTGTAAATATACTGTAAATACCTCGCATAGATGAATGAAACCACAGTAGTTGTCCAGGCACTTCTGATTATGAATCCAACCCAGAGAAGGGATTTGAATATGTACATACTAATAAATTTCCCTTTTTCATCACTTATGCCTCCTTAAATCATTGGTCAGCTGCATTAATTTAGACTTGAAACACACCTCTAAATAAGGCACTCTCACAAGGGCACACACAGAAACAGAACACAGCTTGCAGTCTATCCCCCTTGCTTGCACACTGGCTCTATATGTCCAAAACATTAATGTTGAAGCTGATCCTGAGCCCATGGACAGAAACAGAAAGACCGTCCCTCATATGAGTGGCCCTGGGATCAGACCAGTCCAAGTATTCATGTCCTGGGCGTTCTCCAAGAAACATAAGGAATATCCAGAGCTTGCACTTCCACTATTTTTTAATCCTTAATTAACTTAAATGTCATGCTTTGGATCTTAAACCCATCTTTAACTATTAAAGGAGGGAATGAGACTTAATGCAAGGGTCTATATTCTGTATTTGTTCACTGGCGATTTGTTCACATGTCTTTGGAGTTTAGAGTGCCTGCTGTTGCCAGAGATCTGCGCTGGACAGGGTGAAGCTTAGGGCAGGTCCAGTGTGACAATTTTGCTTTGCCTGTTGCTGTGCTATGCGATGGTGTTATTGGTGTTTGGAAAGGGAGAAATAAGAATACCATGAATAAGACCACAACAATGCCACAGTCAAGGGTTTGTAACACTCAAAAAACCTGGTGATATGTCATCTAACCTCAATGTAGTCAATTGTACCATGAAATCTGTGCCTGAATGGTGGCTATTCATTTCATAGAAGTCAAACTATTCCATATTCAGCCATAGTCCAGCTAAATTCCCCTATCTCTTTTCCGCTATCCTCTGTCCTACACCATTATCCCTTTGGTTTAAATGAAACCTATAAGAAGCATAATCTAGTCTACCTTTTTAGAGGTTAGCTATGGAGGCAAACCACAAAGGAGCTGGAATTTCATGTGGAATATGTTGGTGCTCAGATATTTACTAATAAAGTGTCACAGGGCAAACATTTTGACAATTAGGAACATTAAATGTATACCCTTAAGAGAATGTACTTTTAATGTTCATGGATTGTAGTTTGAGAACTTGCGTCGGGTAGAACCCATTTCTGTACTGTCCCATGCAAATTTATCAGAAAACATATATATGCCCAGCATTAAAAAAAAAAAAAATACACTGAGAAGCCAAATAATTAACTTCCCGTTATAATATATAGCCACATACAGGGAGAAGAAACTTGTCTTTATTCACTAAAAATGAGCACCTCCCCAGCTGGGAAGAGTGGAGAACGCTAACAGCTAATGAATGCATAGGGAGGCTCAGCTGTCTCCCCACTACGAAGCTTTTGGTGACAAATGCTGCAGCAACAGGAGAGAATACAAGGAGATCCAGGTATGTGGCCTAGGAGCCTACGAGCAGCTTTACTACAAATGGTATGTGAAGCCAAATGACTCCTGTGTGTGATGATGCAAATAGGATGTTTGCACTGCCGTGATGGATTTTTGTTTGTAGGGTTTTTTTTTGATCAAGGGGTGTGGCCCGTTATATGACCGGTGAGGGGAATTTTACTTTGGATTTTTATATATGTTCCATTAAGGAACACATATAAACTGGCCATAACAGGCTAGTTACATGCTATTGTATTTCCCTCATGTATTTTCATTACAATTAAGGAATGTCAGGAAAATTTTACAGTTTTACAATTTACAATGTCAGGAAAATTTTACAGTTATAACAAGGAGCATGAAAAGTCCATATATGCCCAAATTAAAGGTGACCTGCAGCTATTTGTAAGTATGCTCTAACACATTTCCTTATGCCCATTATTCAGTGAGGAAATTCCATTTCATTTGATACACACCATCTTAATAAAATAACCTGGTTGGCCCATTCATTCCATTTCTCTTTGATAAGATAACATCTGAGATGAAGGGAAAACAATTGTGTCCTCCTGGGGAATACAGGTGGCAAGATAATTATGGTAAGACACTTGTTTTAGTTTTGTGAATGGAAGCATTACAGGTTTTACTAGCCCAAACTATGTCTTTTAGTCAGTTTCCTTAAATTTGTATTTACCAAGGATAGTGATCCTCAAGAACATTACAATCTTTTTTGCATGTGTCTGCATCTTGACAAGATCTAGCTATTTTTCCAAATGTATTTATATAAAGTCCTTTAACACCCTAATTTCATTTACAGAGCTTGGGAGAATGCTGTTATTATCCAGGACAGCCCCACCAATGAGAGAAAAAATAAGTGGTTTGTTGTGTTGGCAATCTATACATCTGTAAATGAAGAAACTTGTGTCTCTTGATATGGAAAAAATCTATAAAAAACCAAAACCAATATTGGTAAGATGTGTTTTATTATGAAGGGTAGTTACTGTTTTGCTGAGCTATCTATATTTTTAGCTGGGTTATCTTTCCCTTTTAGTTCAAGATGCTGCTACTGAGAAGCAGAAAAAGACATAATTTGCCTCTTTGCATAATGGATTTCTATAACTTTGCTTTGACAGTACCTCAAGTCCATGGCCTGTATCTATATATATATTCAGTATTTTCATTAGAGTTTTAAGGGTCACTCACAGAGGAGGTGTGAAATGACAGGACTGCACTTTAGAAAAGAGACTCTATTCGAATTTCCACTTATATGAAGGGCTGCTTTCATTTTTTTAAAATAATTAATAAGCAGAGTCAAGTGTGGAGTAAGGAAATAATGGTAAAGACAGAATATTTATCTATAACATTTATAGGTCTTTAATAAAACACCATCTTTTCTTGTAAGTTATCCCGACTTTTACATGGTGTAAAGCAGATGACTCTTCAGTTTCAGAAACATTTGCTGATGATACAGCAGGTGTGACATGTTTCATAGTGTGTCTTGTCTGCGTTAGTAGTTGGTTCTTTATTAGATTGCCTGCAAAAACCCTTCAGCTAAATTATGGGTGCTTTATGGGACCTGGTAATGGAGGCATAATCGGCAGGAAGACAGTCAAAATAGGTGTAATGGGTTCAAACTTGAACTCATTTAATTTGAGGAGATTTAGATTAGATACTAGGAAGTTCTTTACTGTGAGGGTGGTGAGGCACAGGAACAGGCTGCCCAAGGAAGTTGTGAATGCTTTATCTCTGGCAGTGTTCCAGGCCAGGTCGAATGGGGCTTTGAGCAACCTGGTCTAGCGAAAGGTGTCCCTGCCCATGGCAGTGTGCTTGGAACTAGGTGATCTTAAGGTCCTTTCCAACCCAAACCATTCTATGATTCTACAATTCTATGAAAATAATGCAAAAAAAGAGAGTTTCAATGGGAGCCACACTTGCAAATAGCACTTTTGTAGGAGAACCCCAGACAAGAAAGAGTTGCAGATAATTTAAGCTAGAGGTTTTCCAAATCTTTAGGTTGGCTGCAGATTCCAATACCAACTCACCCACTAACAGTGTCAAGTAAGCCAAGGTATTCCCAGCAGTGGGGAAAAAAGGCATCTGTACCACTGTACAGGACTTTGATAACACCTCATTTTGAATGTATGGTTTTAGGCAAAGAAATCCTGAAAGTTCAATCCCACACAGTCAGAATCATTAGTAAGAAAAGTGAATCTGTTCTCACATAAGGATCTAGAAGAGTCTGGCTTCATTAGCTGCTTATAATAATAAGATGTGATTGATTTCCACTGTTGATGTTTACCTCTCTGACATATTTACAGAGTAGAGTTGCTTCACCTAAAGGGAATGCTGGCAAAAGAACAAATAGATGTAAACTGGCCATGGGTAAACTTTGCCTGGGAAAGAGGGTTCTCTGCTGTCAGAAGGCAGAGGGTTTGGATCAACCTCTTATTTGGAGGAAGGTGGGCAAAATGCTAACAGCACCTGAGATGGAGCTCTGTGGCTTATTAAATAGATTATGTGGCCTGTGTGCTTGTGATAGCAGATGACTAAATCACACTTTCATAGGAGAACCCCAGACAATGAATGACAGGTCCCTACCTGTCCTATGTTCCTGTATTTTTTTTATCACCTTCATTGTTCCTGTTTTCAGTGTTTTATTTCCTTCCTACTTTTTCTCACTCTTGCTTGTAAGAAGATAGGCAATTTAGAGGAGAAACAAGGAAATACTGATGAGTGATACATGGTGGTGTCAGTGCCCAGGGATCTAAGGAAGCAATGTTCTGCAGTAAGCCATGGCATTGCAAATATCTAGACACTGTATTCGATCAATGGAATGTACTGTGTGTGCCTCTTTTGTTTATCACTTGTAATGCCACAGACCATGTCCATGGCATTAGAGTGCAAGATGTGTCCCTATCTAGACTCATTCAGGTGTCTTAATCATAGGCAGTGAAAGGTTGTCGTGGTTTGAGCCCAGCCGGTAACTCAGAACCACACAGCCGCTCGCTCACTCCCCCCCCCCCCTTCTTCCTCCCCCCGCTCCCGGAGGGATGGGGAGGAGAATGGGAAGAATGCAACTCCCACGGGTTGAGATAAGAGCAGTCCCGCAACTAAGGTATAACACAAAACCACTACTGCTACCACCAATGATAATAACGATTAGTGAAAATAACAAGGGGAGAGGATACAATTGCTCACCACCCGCCGACCGATACCCAGCCCGACCCGAGCAGTGATCTGGGCCTTCCGGGTAACTCCCCCCGGTTTATATACTGGGCATGACATGCTGTGGTATGGAATACCCCTTTGGCCAGTTTGGGTCAGATGTCCTGTCTCTGCTTCCTCCCGGCTTCCCCTCCTCCCTGGCAAAGCATGAGACTGAGAAAGTCCTTGGTTGGAATAAACATTACTTAGCAACAACTAAAAACATCAGTGTTATCAGCGTTGTTCCCAGGCTGAAAGTTAAAAAACACAGCACTGCACCAGCTACTAAGCAGGAGAAAAATGACTGCTATAGCTGAACCCAGGACAGTATCCACCCCTTATTCCATACCATTCACGTCATGCTCAGATCCCACATCTCTCAGCACACCATCACCCCTGTCCCATATATACACATATATATACACCCACACCCACACACAGAGAAAGATATCGTTCCCTAGTCCATGGACCAATCCCTGTAAAATTGCTGAACTCATCCAGTCCATGATGTCAGGCTCCATCTCTTGTAATAGTCTTTCAGGGCAGGAGGGACGGTACATAGTGTTGGGTTGTTGCCTGCTGATGATACCGCCAAACTCATCTGGTCACTGCTGAGCTCGTCTGGTTTCCTCAAAATTCATTCTTTGTTGAGGTGATGATTGGAGGGAAGTCAGGGTCAATGGCTGGTGACCTGAAGATATCTAGCTGGTGGGCTATAAGAGTGTTATAGAGCAGGCAACAGCGTACAATTGAGTTCATTGGCTGTTTTCCCCCAAAATCAAATCCCCTTGAGGTACACATCGGACTTCCCCATCTTCCCGCATTACCCACCAAGTATATCCAGGTCCCTGAGCAAAAGCAACCCCACGAGTGGGTTTGCCTTTACCTGAAGCAGGAATAACCCAGACTGTCTTCCCCAACAAATTCTTTATGTGCACCACAGGAACTTTATCCCCCTCTACAGTACGTAAAAGTTCTGATTGGGCTGGGCCAGCCCTGTTGGCAGATCCCCTACTGTTGACCAACCAGGTGGCTTTTGGTAAATGTGTATCCCAGTGTTTGAAAGTCCCACCACCCATTGCTCTCAGTGTAGTTTTTAACAGCCCATTGTACCGTTCGATTTTCCCAGAGGCTGGTACATGGTAGGGGATGTGGTATACCCACTCAATGCCATGCTCTTTGGCCCAAGTGTCTATGAGGTTGTTCCGGAAATGAGTCCCATTGTCTGACTCAATTCTCTCTGGGGTGCCGTGTCGCCATAAGACTTGTTTCTCAAGGCCCAGGATAGTGTTCCGGGCAGTGGCATGGGACACAGCGTATGTTTCCAGCCAGCCGGTGGTTGCTTCCACCATGGTAAGCACATAGCGCTTGCCCTGGCGGGTTGGTGGGAGTGTGATATAGTCAATCTGCCAGGCCTCCCCATATTTGTACTTCAGCCATCGTCCTCCATACCAGAGAGGCTTTAACCGCTTGGCTTGCTTAATTGCAGCACATGTTTCACATTCGTGAATAACCTGGGCAATAGTGTCCATCGTTAAGTCCACCCCTCGATCACGAGCCCATCTATATGTTGCATCTCTGCCTTGATGGCCTGAGGTGTCATGGGCCCACCGGGCTAAAAATAATTCACCCTTATGTTGCCAATCCAAGTCCATCTGAGCCACTTTAATCTTAGCAGCTTTATCCACTTGCTGGTTATTCTGGTGTTCCTCAGTGGCCCGACTCTTGGGTACATGAGCATCTACGTGGCGTACCTTCACCACCAGGTTCTGCACCCGAGCAGCGATATCTTGCCACAATGCAGCAGCCCAGATGGGTTTACTTCTGCGTTGCCAGTTGCTCTGCTTCCATTGCTGCAACCACCCCCACAGGGCATTTGCCACCATCCATGAGTCAGTATAGAGATAAAGTACTGGCCATTTTTCTCGTTCAGCAATGTCCAAGGCCAGCTGGATGGCTTTCACCTCTGCAAATTGACTCGATTCACCCTCTCCCTCAGCAGTTTCTGCAACTTGTTGCAGGGGACTCCACACAGCTGCCTTCCATCTCCGATGCTTTCCCACAATACGGCAGGACCCATCAGTAAACAAGGCATATTGCTTTTCACTCTCTGACAGTTCATTATGTGGTGGGGCCTCTTCAGCACGCATCACCTCCTCTTCTGGTGACATCCCAAAATCTTTGCCCTCTGGCCAGTCCATGATGACTTCTAGAATTCCTGGACGACTGGGATTTCCTATTCGAGCTCGTTGTGTAATTAGTGCGGCCCACTTACTCCATGTAGCATCAGTTGCATGATGTGTAGAGGAGACCCTGCCTTTGAACATCCAGCCCAGCACAGGCAACCGGGGTGCCAGGAGGAGCTGCGCTTCAGTTCCAATCACTTCTGAGGCAGCTCGAACCCCTTCATAGGCTGCCAGTATCTCTTTTTCAGTGGGAGTATAGCTGGCCTCGGATCCTTTATATCCCCGACTCCAAAAGCCAAGAGGTCGACCTCAAGTCTCCCCTGGAGCTTTCTGCCAGAGGCTCCAGGTAGGACCATTCTCCCCAGCTGCGGTATAGAGCACATTTTTCACATCTGGCCCGGCCCGGACTGGTCCAAGGGCTACTGCATGAACTATTTCTCGTTTAATTTGTTCAAAGGCTTGTTGTTGCTCAGGCCCCCATTTGAAATCATTCTTCTTCCGGGTCACGTGGTAGAGAGGGCTTACAATCAGACTGTAATTTGGGATGTGCATTCTCCAGAACCCCACAACACCTAAGAAAGCTTGTGTTTCTTTCTTGTTAGTTGGTGGAGACATTGCTGTTATCTTGTTGATCACGTCTGTGGGGATCTGGCGGCGTCCATCTTGCCATTTTATTCCCAAAAATTGAATCTCCTGTGCAGGTCCCTTGACCTTATTCCGTTTTATGGCAAAACCGGCCTTCAGCAGGATTTGGATTATTTTCCTCCCTTTCTCAAAAACTTCTTCCGCTGTATCACCCCACACGATGATGTCATCAATGTATTGCAGGTGTTCTGGAGCTTGCCCCTGTTCCAGTGCAGTCTGGATCAATCCATGGCAGATGGTAGGGCTGTGTTTCCACCCCTGGGGCAGTCGGTTCCAAGTGTACTGGACGCCCCTCCAAGTGAAAGCAAACTGTGGCCTGCATTCTGCTGCCAAAGGGATTGAGAAAAATGCATTGGCAATGTCAGTTGTGGCATACCACTTGGCTGCCTTTGACTCCAGTTCATACTGAAGTTCTAACATGTCCGGTACGGCAGCACTCAATGGTGGTGTGACTTCGTTCAGGCCACGATAGTCTACTGTTAATCTCCACTCTCCATTAGACTTTTGCACTGGCCATATGGGGCTATTAAAGGGTGAGCGGGTCCTGCTGATCACTCCTTGGCTCTCCAGTCTGCGGATCAGCTTATGGATGGGAATCAAGGAGTCTCGGTTGGTGCGATATTGCCGCCGGTGCACTGTTGTAGTCGCAATTGGCACTTGTTGTTCTTCGACCTTCAGCAACCCCACAACAGAAGGATCCTCTGAGAGACCGGGTAAGGTGGACAGCTGCTTAATTTCCTCTGTCTCCAAGGCAGCGATACCAAAAGCCCATCTATACCCTTTTGGGTCTTTGAAATACCCTCTCCTGAGATAGTCTATGCCAAGGATGCATGGAGCCCCTGGACCAGTTACAATGGGGTGCTTTTGCCACTTCCTCCCAGTCAGGCTGATTTCAGCTTCCAGCATAGTTAACGCTTGGGATCCTCCTGTCACTCCAGAAATAGAAATGGGTTTCACCCCTTGATACCTTGATGGCATCAGAGTACACTGTGCACCGGTATCTACTAGAGCCTTATACTTCTATGGGACTGATGTGCCAGGCCATCTGATCCACACAGTCCAGTAAACCCGATTATCCCTCTCCTCCACCTGGCTGGAGGCAGGGCCCCTCTAATAGTGATCACAAAATTCTCCACTTCTGTCTTGTAGAAAGGGATTAGTATTCCTTATCACAGGAGCTGGAGTAAAATCAGCTCTTTCGCTCCATCTGGGAAACTGCTCGCCAGAGACTGGAGCAGCAGCTTTCCTGGGAGGATCATCCTTGACCATTGTTCTCCTCTTCAGTTCACGCACCCGTTGCTCCAGAGCTGAAGTAGGTTTTCCATCCCACTTTCTCATGTCTTCTCCATGATCCCGCAAGTAAAACCATAGGGTGGCCCGTGGCGTGTACCTCGTATATTTTCTTTCTCGAGCAGTAGGGCGCCTTCTGTTGATAGCTGAGACATGGGTTGGTACGCGTGGGGAGCTGGATAGATCGGATAAATCGTCTCTCAATTGTTTGAACTCCTGGGACAGTTTTTCCACAGCTGAAATGGTGGAAGGGGTGAGATTGTCTTTGAACTCTCGGAGTTGACGAATCAGGAAATCCACTGTTGGTGATACTCCGTCATTCCAGGTCATTGATGCCAATGTGTGGGCATATGATGATGGCGCACTCCGTGTAAGTTTCCGCCACATGGGTCGTGTACATTCGACTTCATCTGGGTCTACGGATGTGTTCCTGGAATCCGGCCTACGATAGATCATCTCTATAATGGCTGATTCCCTCAGGGACTGGATGCCTTTCTCTATCGTGGTCCAGTTGGCTGAGCAATTCTTAATATCGTCTTTGTAGGGAAACCTTTCCTTCACAGCTGCCAGGAGCCGCCTCCAAAGACTGAGGGCTCGCTTCTCTCTTGCAATCGCTTTGTCAATTCCTCCTTCCTTAGCAAGTGATCCCAGCTGCTTGGCTTCCCTACCTTCTAGTTCATGACCGTCGGCCCCATTGTCCCAGCACCGGAGCAACCAGGTGACAGTGTGTTCCCCTGGAAGACGGGTGAAATCTTTTCGCATATTCCATGGTTCGGTTGAGGTCCGGGGTCGAGAAGTGACCTCTTCTTCTTCTTCCTCTTCCTCTGACCCACGTAGTAGTAACTCTTGTTCAGGTGCTGTTGCATATAGTAATGGCACTGGGTCTTCATCTTTCTTCGCTTCGCGGGTTGCTCTTTGTGCCTTTCGTCTGCTTTTGCTTACAGGGGCAACAGACATTGTCACAAACTGGACATTTGGTTTAGCTGCAGTGTTTGTCACTGTGGTTGGAGTGGCTGCAGTGTCTGCCACTAGGATTGGAGTGGTTGCAATGTCTATTGCTGGGGTTGGTGCAGCTGTTGTGCTTGGGAGTTGAGTAACACCAACAGCTGCATTATCTGTTGCTGTCGGGGTTTGAGTAGCTACTGTGCTTGTCACTGGGGTTGGTGTAGCTGCAGTGCTTGGAGTAGCCATATTGTCTGTTGCTGTCGGGGTTTGAATAGCTACTGTGCATGTCACTGGGGTTGGTGTAGCTGTGGTGCTTGGAGTAGCTATATTGTCTGTTGCTGTCGGGGTTTGAGTAGCTACTGTGCTTGTCACTGGGGTTGGTGTGGCTGCGGTGCTTGGAGTAGCCACATTGTCTGTTGCTGTCGGGGTTTGAGTAGCTGTTGTGCTTGTCACTGGGGTTGGTGTAACTGCTGTATTTGAAGTTGGAGTAGTTGCGTTGTCTGTTGTGGTCAGGGTTTGAGTAGCTGTTGTGCTTGTCACTGGGGTTGATGTAGCTGCTGTACTTGGAGTAGCTGTGTTGACTGTTGTGGTCAGGGTCTGAGTAGCTGCTGTGCTTGTAGTTGGCATAGCTGCGTTGTCTGTTGCTTTGCCATCAGATCCAGAGACATTTTTTTCCCTTTGAAGGTGCTGGATAGTGTTGAGCAGGGCTCTGTAGGCATAGGCCAAGCCCCAGCACGTTGCCAAAATTTGTCCCTCTCTGGTATAACCAGGACGACAGCACACCTCGTTTAAGTGTTTTACTAGTTTTTCCGGATGTTGCACTTGTTCAGTGGTGAAGTTCCAAAGCACTGGAGGGGCCCACTGGCCTAGGTACTTGCCCATACTATCCCACACACCCTGCCACTCATAACTGTCCAGCCTCAGGGAAAATCTCCTGGTGGTCCTCCTATATTGTCGTCTAACCCTAGACCAGATTCGAACCTGATACTGCTGAATTTTTGACATTAAACGAAATAGGATGTTCCTACGACGGGATGGCCGTGGGTAAAACACACTCCGTATGTTTGTCAACATGCTGATCCCCAGCACAATCAGCAGGCAGGTTTCAAGGGTACTCAAAGGCCATCTAAAACCTTCAGAACTCTCAATTGCTGTTGCAAATAGGCTGGTGGGGGAACGGGGGGTGAAAGAGAATGCTTCCTTCGTAAGTTTACCCCCCGAGGAGAAAAAAAAAGATATGTAATTGCTAAAATATTTCATTATATACCTCCCAATGTATAGTGGTGATGGCCACGCTGGAAGCACAAACCAGACCAGTTTCATGATCAATGAGTCTATTGTATTACAAGTCATTACCATGAAGTACAGTGAAACAAGAACCTTAGCCCAGGCCCCCCAGCCGATAAATGCTAAAACAGCAAATAGTGGCTGTAACTAAGGTACAACATGCTGAAACTGTGAGATCAAGCGCAACACGTCTGAGAGCCAAATAATCACCATTGTGACGAGTAGTAACAATGAATGCTTATCACAAATATGATTAAACATACTCTGGTCAGATCTGTCGTTATCTCAACCTTTCGAGCCCCACGTTGGGCGCCAAAAAGAACTGTCGTGGTTTGAGCCCAGCCGGTAACTCAGAACCACACAGCCGCTCGCTCACTCCCCCCCCCCCCCCTTCTTCCTCCCCCCGCTCCCGGAGGGATGGGGAGGAGAATGGGAAGAATGCAACTCCCACGGGTTGAGATAAGAGCAGTCCCGCAACTAAGGTATAACACAAAACCACTACTGCTACCACCAATGATAATAACGATTAGTGAAAATAACAAGGGGAGAGGATACAATTGCTCACCACCCGCCGACCGATACCCAGCCCGACCCGAGCAGTGATCTGGGCCTTCCGGGTAACTCCCCCCGGTTTATATACTGGGCATGACGTGCTGTGGTATGGAATACCCCTTTGGCCAGTTTGGGTCAGGTGTCCTGTCTCTGCTTCCTCCCGGCTTCCCCTCCTCCCTGGCAAAGCATGAGACTGAGAAAGTCCTTGGTTGGAATAAACATTACTTAGCAACAACTAAAAACATCGGTGTTATCAGCATTGTTCCCAGGCTGAAAGTTAAAAAACACAGCACTGCACCAGCTACTAAGCAGGAGAAAAATGACTGCTATAGCTGAACCCAGGACAAAGGTCAAGACAACTGAATTATCACCTGAACCAGTTCAACAGGAGGGATAAAACAATCAAGTTACCACTTAGCATTTGTACTCTAGACACCTATCAAATACGAATTGCACTGAAATCAACAATCCTCTAACAAATAACCCCACAGACCAGAAATCTTACAGTATCTCATTTCTGAATACAAGCCAGAGTTGTCATACTTGCTTCAAACCGTGAAATTCATAAATCAGGATTTGAAAAAGCATACATCATAGTTGATTTCAGATAACAATATTATGAGTTAGAGAGGAAAGGGAACAGGTTGGCCAAGCACCAATCCAATCCCAAATTGGTATTTGTTTTTCTAAAAAAAAAACCAAACCAACAAAAAAACCCAAACCAAAAAAAACCCAACCCCAAAATTTAACACATTTATCCTTTTTCATCCAATTTTGCATTTTTAAAGAAGATTTGAAGGCAATCATCTTGACAGTTCTGCATGTAGAAGGTAGCCCTGGTCAATCCCTTCATCTCAACTAACTACAGATATCTAAACTGAAATTCAGCTCCAGATCACTGACATTCAGATTTAAAAGTCTACAGTGTTGATGTCTAATGTAAGCTGGGTATTTCAGGTCTCTGTTCCAGTCAAACGAGATCATGACTGAGATGTCACTGCAGAGACATAAACCTTTACTGTCCTTTGAACCTGCCATAAGGTATCTGAGATACCTTCATAGTGCTGGCAGGTACAACTAGGATTACTGGACACTGGAAGAGGCAGCTGGACGGGGGCTACTCCAATTGCCTAAATTTATACTGCAAGATAGCCTCCTACTAGGTAGTGCAGGGGCTGGCACTGGCTTATTATCACCCACCTTAGTGCTCAAGGGTGACCTCCTTCTTACGATGGGGATGATACTCTATGTGTTTTCCACCATGAAGCCATTTCAGTGTTCTGATGGGGAAAACATACAATGACAGTTATTAGAAACATATTGAGATTGTGTTAAAAGCTATTTGAAGCTTTTGAAAGGTTGTAGTGACATGTCTGAGTGCACTAGGTTAGAGATCAGACAACATGCATTAATGCTACTGAGAAATTTGCTGATGATAATTATCTGGTTTAAGAACAGTTTCTTAACCTGTAAGCTCATCCAGACAAGGATTGTATTAGTCTCTATGAACTTGCCTTGCTGAGCTCAAAAGATGTAATTTTTTGGAAGTGTAGAGTAAAATGTTCTAGCTTCCGTTTAAAAGCTCAAATGGGCTGGGCAAGTAATAATTTAGCATTGTAGCTACTACAAATGAATCTTGTGCTCCAACTTTTCTTATATTTCTTATGATGGTACCACCTGTCTTTCACTCTTGTGTCGTTAACACTGTGTCATCCTGGAAGCGCCTCCAGATTGCTAACTACCACCTGGAAACATCGGAAGAACCGGCCACTCCCAGACCGTGTTTCCCCAGTTATGTGCCGTGCATGCTGGAACAGGACTTTGGCAGTGCAGGAGAATAGTTAGGTGGTGGAAGCATCCATAAGCCTGCAGTTCATGTCTGCCTCAGTTATGGAGGCTTTCTAGTACTCTAAAACATAATTAATGTTGGTTGCTTCTCTTGAGTTTGCTACATGGAAATCTGTGATTGCACACTGCTTACTTAAAACTCCACATTGTGGTTACAGCACAGAGACCATCTTATAGAACCGCAGAACCATAGAATGATTTGGGTTGGAAAGGACCTTAAAATCATCTAATTCCAATCCACCTTCCACTAGACCAGGTTGCTCAAGGCTCTGTCCAACCTGCCCTTGAACACTGCCAGAGATGGAGCATTCACAACTTCCTTGGGCAGCCTGTTCCATTGCCTCACCACCCTCACAGTAAAGAACTTCTTCCTTATATCTAACCTAAATGTCCTTTGTTTAAGTTTGGAAACCTTGCTAAAAATGAAACAAACAACAAAAACTTCAGAAAGCCAAGCAAACTAAGAAACTCCACTCTCCCTTCCTTTGCTTCTAGCTGGAGGATGGCCCTTAGCAAGTATCATGTTTCATTTGCCCTCTTATGGGCACCTGCTGTTCCCCTGCTTGGGCAGGGACCCTCAGGCACTCGCCATCATGTGATTGGGCTAATGTGTTTCAAGGGGGGAAAGAATGGGCTGCAAAGACCCCACTCTACATGCCAGGGTCCCTTGGAAAATAAGGGGCACAGGAGCTTTCTCTGCCGCAATCATCAGTTCATGTTTCATAAAGCTATTCTGCTCCTTCTTAAGAAGTGTCTCATTTTTCTGCATCCAATTGCTATTCCAGAACTTCGTGACTCTCAAAATCCTTTGACTTTCAGCTGAAATTTCGCAAGGATCAGCTCAACTCTATCTGTTCTTGTGCTACATTGTCCTTCAAATTGCTCTTCTCCTGCCCTGAGCATTACTCCCCTGTTGTAGAGAGCAACTGTATCCTGCTTCAGCTTTGATTTGCTAGGCCAAGCGACAATACTTGCAATATCTTCTTTTAAGAGACAATCTCCTTTTTCCCAGTTATCCAAGGAGCCCTCCTCTGTACTTGTTCCTGCCCGCTGGTGCCCCCCTCTCCCCAGCCCCTCTGCCCACACTCCAGGCGACCAGCAGCACCACTGCCTGCATGGCAGCCATGGCAGCAGCTGCAGCATCATGGGCTTATTCATCCCAGTTTGGCACCTCTTCCCTCACTGTTCTGGCTTTAGTATTTCCCTGCATTTACAGGCAATACCTTGGCTGGTGCCTTTGAGTTTTATTCTTTTTTTGGCTTTTTTTCCTCTGCTTTTTCCTTGGCTGCTTCACAACTGGCAGCTCAGTCTTTCATACCCAAGTCTTTCCCCTCCTCACTTTCTTCCAAACGGGAATCTCCAAGCTGGCAACAGAATTTCTTGTAATCCCCCCAGCTCCCACCATGGCATTTTCTATTGCATCTTTTATCAGACTTCTGCACCATGCCACCCATTTTGTTTTGCAGGTGTTGTGGTTTAACCCCAGCCAGCAACTAAGTACCGTGCAACCATTAACTCACAACCCCCTCTACCTGGTGGGATAGAATCAGAAAAAGGTAAAACCCATGGGCTGAGATAAGAACAGTTTAATAATTGAAATAAAGTAAATAATAATAATGATGATGATGAAACGGGAGGTAACAAAAGGAGAGAGAGGAATAAAACCCAAGAAAGACAAGTGATGCACAATACAATTTCTCACCACCCCGCTGACTGACACTCAGCCCAACCCGAGCGGTGATCTGGGCCTTCCCAGTGACTCCCCCCAGTTTATATACTGGGCATGATGTGCTGTCGTATGGAATACCCTTTTGGCTGGTTTGGGTCAGGTGTCCTGTCTGCTTCCTCCCAACTTTGCATGCCTCTCCTAACTGGCAGAGCATGAAACTGAAAAGTCCTTGATTGGAGTAAGCATTACTTAGCAACAACTTAAACATTGGTGTATTATCAGTGTTCCTCTAGGGCTAAAGCCAAAACACAGCACTGCACCAACTACTAGGAAGAATATTAACTCTATCCCAGCCAAAACCAGGACGGCAGGATATCCCATTCAGCCCAGAGTATTAATGATGTTGCCTAATGAGGCCAGCAATTAGCTTCTGATGGTGCTGATCTAATGTCATTTCTGCAATAATTTATTTCCTTCAAGATTAATCTTTTCTGCTTTTTGCACTGCTGGGTGCATGTAGCAGCCTGAGCCTGCCCTAGGAAAAAGGGAGGAAGGTGAGGAAGAAGTACATTAGCCTTCCTTGAAGGCCCATCTGCACCCCAGGTCAGGTGTTCCCTCTTCCTCTAAGTCCTGGGGTTCACAGAGCTGGAAAGCTGAGTCCTGGATTTAAAGGAAAGCAAAAGCAAATGACTTCCTAGGACCACTGCTGTACTCTAGTTTTTGCCATAGGAGGGAAGGAGAGGCTTTAGTATATAAAGCTAAGAGCAGATGCAGAGGGCCAGATTCTCTGGGTTAGCGGTGAATTAAAAGGTGGCTTTTCATTCTCTTGATGTTCCCATTGGAGTCCGCAGTGAGACCGAACCTCTGTATGCCCCTCTGCAACTAATCTATATCAGGTTGCAACTCTAAATACTATATTAGCAACTGATAACCACCTCTCAACCAGCCCTTGGACTCAACCAAGGGTAGCAGTAATGATGGAAAACTGCTTGTTTATATGAGTTGAGTGACAGAGGGATTGCAACGTTTGAGTTTTCAGTGGCTGTGACATTTCCATCACACTTTAAAGTGCTTTAATTTTTGTCATAGGAGCAGGTGACTACTCATCAGCCATGGCCATGTGTAGCTGTAAGTATCCAAATGCTGGCTATGAGAGGAAAGGACAAGTGTCAAAATACAACTAGTGACCTTCTCAGTCAAATAACATAGACCTCAATGCATGTAAGACACACAGTATATTTCCAATGTATGTGTTATTCATTTTGGTTGTATTTCAAGAACTCTTTCCATCTGGGTCCAAATCTTGGCTTAAATAAAAATCAGAAATGAATTTGGCAGTGCCTACCTCCTGCTTTCACATTATGAGAATCTCTCTGTGTTTTGTGCATGCCAAAATGCACAGCATGGTTTGGGAGCCAGTGAGGATGCCTGGGTAAGCATGACCAGTCTGAAACAGCACAGGTTTTGTAGGCAGGTCTGCGCATGTGAAACCATACATTTTTGTCCTTACCTGGGCTTCCTAACCATCCAAAGCAGCAGATTCAGACACCAGAATCTAAAAGAAGAGGATGTGAAATCACTGTTTGCCACCAGCAAAAGTTCTGTGTTAGCTGTTGCTGTTGTTGAGGTTCTGAGAGCACACGTGGGACGGAGTTTCCCTGGGACACCTACCCATGGCCCTGCCATGGAGGAATGGACCTACTCCATCAGGAGGGACAAGGAGCAGGGTGCTGCAGGGTCCCCAGGGCCAGCCACACCATCCCGACAGGCAGGGGAATGGAGGTTCCATCAGGGACAGTAAAGCCCAGTGGTGTCTAATAACTAATAAGAACTTTCAGTTTTGCGAAGTAAGATGTAATTTGGTCTGCCAAATTACTTTCAAGGTGCCTGATATGAATAGCTTCAGGTACAACCAATTTTTGGAACATAGAAGACTAGCACATCCCCAGAGCGATCCTAGGTCTCCTCAGCCTCCAGCCACACCTGAAAACATTCACCAGGACATTCATCTTCATTTATCTGAAGTGTTTAAATACCTCAGTGCTCACTGTATGCTCCACTGTAAACGCAGGGCAACCTCCAATTAGCTTGGAAAAAACAGAGGCAGTGGCGAGATAATGACCGCAGACATAACGACAACTGATGTACAAATAGCCAGCCTATATGTTGAACACATAACTCGGTGTATTCTGCTCACCACCAAAAGAACAACAGACTGTCGCCTTATTTGAAATCATTGCAGGGGATGTTCGGCTGTCTATTCCCTTCCCACCTTTGCTGGCTGCAGAAGTGAGCAAGAGGCTAATGGAAGAGGCAGTCCCTTGGGAAAAGCAGCTCCCTCCCCCTGACACAACCTCTGGAGGCTTTCCCAAACCCCCTCAGAAAGGTAGGTACAAATTAAAGACAAGCTTTTCCTCAGCCGTAACCAGGCCCTGGGGATTGTTGTTAGTGCTGCAAAATCTCTTCTGCTGGCCTAAATAAATAAAGAAAAAGCACATAGAAAACGAGTGCAAGAGCAGGACATTGGGAGACAGCCAGAGCAACATGGGGAAAAGCACAACAGGAAAATCTAACATGGCAGTTTGGATTGCCATGCTACTTGAGCACAAGATTTTTCCATAATAAATGTCAAACTTCAAAAAACCTAACATTCCCAAGGATGGCCCACCTTTTCCTTCGCTCACTTTAAAAAAAAAAAAAAAGAATAGTTTGCCAGCACTGGGGATAGTTTCTGAGGTACCTTGTCAGATCTTTTCCTACTGAAACAGAATTCCCATTTTCCCCAAGGTGAAGGCTGACGGGTGCAGATGCTTGGACTCTTACTTTCCATCCCCACACAGACATACAAATTCCTATTGACATCAAAGAGCTCTCAGCATGATCATTTTCAAATCGGTCTAAACTTCCCTTCGATATTAACTCAAAATGTCATATGTATCATGGTAAAAAAAACCAACCAAGCAAAAAAAGCTCTATATTGTTTTATTAACTGAAAAAAAACATCAGTGAAAGAATTAAGATAAAGAAACAGCAAAACCAAAAAACATATCTCCTATGCTTAGGGAGTCATTCAACCTATAAATGGTCTGCAGGAGTCTCTTAAAATACATTTTTTCCAATCTATTTGAGCTACAAGAAATTGTATGTCACATAGTTCCATATTGTTGCTACAGGCAGTTAAATACTGAGCTGTTTTCTGCCTACCCTGATACTGGTCCCTTTGTGCTGCTCTATGCAAAAGACCTGTCACCTCAGTCTTGCTATCCATGTGGACGAGCTTTACGGTGCCTGCTCATTTAGTAAGACTTGGTGAATCAGAGTGTCATCAGGTCTCTGGTTTGGCCCCTGTAAGAACGCAAAAGCAACTATTCATTAATTCTTTTTGACATTGCACAGGGCCAGGAGCAAAGGAGCTTCATTTGTGAAACAGTAAGCCATGTAACTTCCTACCAGGGACATCAAAATGTTTCTCCTCAGCTTCATGGTGAAGAGCTATCTTTATGAACCAAGTGGGGATGGTGCAGCATCTCCACACGTCTATATGGCATGCATCCTGTCAGTGGATGTCTGTAGCTCTGTCCAAAGGAAAGTGAATTGCTGCTGTAAAACCAAAGAAAAGCTGTATTACAAATTGCTTGTTGTGACCAGTTGTTCTCAGGAAACTCAGCTCTTGTGTTCTGTTCTGGGTGATTGCGGTGATCTTCAAAAAAGCTCTTGTTTGCAGGGTAACAGGCTTATCTGATGTCCTCTGCAATGTGTGGAAGGATCTGACTTCGTTCCAGCAGGACTGGGATAAAATTGACTTTGACGAAGAGATCCATCAAGACCCTATTTTCTCTCTTTCCAATCAAAGGGTAAAATTAAAGGCATATAAGTAAACCCATAACTCAGCCCACTGTCTTGCAGATGTTAATTTCCTCAACACTTGTTGTACAGGAAGCTTAAAAAAGCTGAAGTTCAATGGATATTTTTGGCATGACTTCATTCTTCATCTTTCAGGTATCATAAAAAACAGCCAGAAGATATATATGTCAGAGAAACCTATACATGGCCCCTCCGAACTGTGCTGGGACAAACACAGCGCTGCCTCAGCACTGCCTTTGCATGGTAGCCAAGTGGGAGCGAATTGCTGGCTGTCACCAGGTGAGCATGGCTATTTGACAGTGAAATATTTGACAGCAGCTTCTTTGGGGATTCCTGGATGGTATGTATGCACCCTGCATGACTGTACCTAGTACATACTGCAAACTGCTGCAGGAATCTCTTTCCGAAGGCTGTTGAGCAGGGCAGGAGCCATATTCTCCCATCTCTCAGCTCAGGGGACTGCATGTGAATGTGGTGATGCGTGAAACCTTCAGGACTGTGGTCTCTAAAGGGTTACAGCTAAAATGTCTGTAGAAAATCAGCTTTAAAATGTTATACAACAAAACATGTTATTGCTGGTGTTTGAGTCAAGCTTGATAATGCATTTCAGGCTAAAATATTTCTTTGATTGTCAGAGAAATATGTGGAGAGCCAAGTGTTTGCTTTCAGTGTGCAGAATATATTTGGTTGCATTTCATTACCAGAGGCTAATTGTCTGAGAAACAGTTTTCACATCCAGAATTCCTGATATGGTGCAAAAAAAAACCAAAAACAACCAACCCAGAAAGGCTACTGGGAAGCAAGAAGCCTTATGTTGCTGATTATTTAGGAGTGAAGGATTAGTAGTGGCAGTCAGTATTTAGGCACTTTTTGAAAGAAATGTAGGTTAGTTCTTGGATTGATGTGGGTGCCCAGCAATCCTGCCCAGTGCTGAAGTTAAAGTACCACATGTGTACTCTGCTGTTTGTTTATAAATACCTCAATAGCTGTTTTCAGTAAAATATGGAAATTCCTTCATTCTGTAGCCACTCTCAGTTAGATCATTAAGCATGTCAATACAGCTGAACAATCAAACGGGGAAAAAAATGGTTTAATCTGCTTATGCTGGAGTGCTTATTTATTACAATCATTCATCAACAAGACCTAAAAAAAAGGGGTTTGATTATATCCATTGGTTAAATACTGCGTGGCACACAAATGTGGCAAACACAAGAAAAAGATGGGCATCCTGCCTGATAAAGAATTACACTGGAAGTGAAAGGCTGACCTACAGTCAGCAAATGTTAATCATTTTTACACCAAAGTGAGTGTAACGTTTCTATAGGGAAATTACTTCAATCTGGTCAGTGCAAGGAGCAGTTTGTATAATCGGATTGCAAATAAGGTTTGATCACATTCCAGCTTAATCTACTCTCCGAGCACCATTTACAGCACTAAATCAAACACTGGGAAGCTGCAGGTGCTGCTTTACAGTCATTACACCCAAGGGGCAGGGACTTGGTAATAAACAGCAAATAAATTGAAGCACTGACTTGCCTGCTACGGGGCATTTCTAATTATCCTCTAGTTTAGCTGGAAATTGTCATGCTCTCATCACAGCCTATTTTAACTGCTGCTGAATAAGTGTGACACTTTTAGACTGAATTAACTGAGAATATGAAGAAATGCCTTTTTTTTTTCTCTCTCTCCATTTTTTTTTTTTTCAAATGTTCAATCAGAAGTAACTTGCTAAGATCCAAGGAGGACATTCTGTTTTCATGTCTCCGTGCTGGAAGTAGAAACAGAACAACTGTAAGCCTCATATATTTTAATTATGGACTGAAGACCTAGTGAAATGAACAGCACTTGTCATGATAGTGCACACAAACAGGCTGATAAGTAGGGCTGCAGCCTCCCATGCTGATCCAGGATTGCTGGTGGTGGTGTTTCCCAGCAAAGTTGATCTTGAGAATGAACGGCGATTAACAAAGCAGCATGCTGTTGTTGTGGTATATTTAACAAGTTTAAGGAGAAGGGAGGAAGATAAGACCCTTAGCTTGTAAAAAAAAAAAAAACAAAAAACAAAAAAAACAAAAAAAAACCCCAAAACAAAATGTTGTTTGTAAATGCACAGGTAATTGCAATTATTAAAAGCCACAGACATCTTAGCCATTTATGATTCCTCCAGATCCTCCCACCTGGGTTTCATTCTAGTAACTTGTCAACACAAGTAATATTCAGGAGGAACGTTGATACAAAAAGACATCTCTGCTGGGAAGTAGGGCACTGTAGCGACAAAGGTACGTAATACACCTTCATGAGAGGTGATGTGGTGATCATTTGCAGTACTTCTAATAGGATGTGTGATATGCAGGTAGCCTGACAGCTGCAGTCATGAAGCTGCTGTATAGCTCAAACCCAAAACTAAACGGTTTTCTGTAGAGGTGGGGGAATACAACAGGGCTGATACTAGGAAGCTTTCTAGCTTTTCCAGCTAGAATGAAGCTAGCTGTAGCTAGCGAAGACATATACCTTTCTATTTTAAAAAGACATAATTGTGTAAATTTCTAAACCAGATTGAAGTCCCAATTTGTGATCATATTTTTACGCAGATGTGATGCTTTTTATTAATATACTGTGAAATAAGATTCATAACCTTTAGGTAAATTGTTCCTTCTAATATCCCTAAAGTAGTGTTTAACAGGTAATAATAACAAATACAATTGGATCACAGCTCTGCAAATATTCTTTTTCCGCTTGCTAATGAACAAGAGACAATAGAATAAGCCTTGGGTTTGCATCTTTTAGGACTTCAAACAATTAATAGCATAAATGATTTGTTACAGGGAAAACATTTAACTGCCAGATTTACAGATCTCGGTGGTTCGCCTTTAGCGGGGACAAGGGAGGAGATAGCACTGCAGAGTGCAGCATAGCTCCTGTCATCTGAGCTGTAGACAATCTCAGCTCACTGACCTCAACTTCCAGGCTCCAAGGAGTGAATAAGGACTGCCTGACCACTGGGCCACAGTATTTATTCCAGCAGGGGGTAAATGGATCTTTTCTGCTGGATATACACAGTTGCAGACTGGAATGACGGTGAGGCAGAGACTGCCCTAGTGCCCACTGAAATACTGTTGGAATTTCTATATCAAACAGAGGAGCAGAGGCTGTAAGCGTCTGATTTGAGCTATTTTATGGGAAGGATAGACTGTAATCGAGCCCAGTAGATAAAAATAGTTAAAGGCCCAGAAAGATTGAGATCTCTGTCTCTGTTGGGTCCAGTCATTTTCTACCCACCAATTAGGCTTCAAAACTGCATATTTATTTGTAGATGTTATCACAGGGGCACAAAGCATTATCCCACCCTTAAAACTTGGGGTTTTTCCCCTCAAATAGCTACTGTTATTTCCAGTGGCCACAACCAGGAACCACTCAACATTGGCTGGAAACTTTATTTTATTTTTTTCTTATGGAAATGCAAAGAATGTTGCTTTGTTACATGTTGATTTGGTATGGTATCTGCATTTAAAGTGCCTCCATGTTGTAGATGAGCTATGCTTTTCACATTATGTTCTTTCTTTTGGTTTTCAGGCAAATTAATTAACATGATACAGAAAAGGGAGAATACAAATGCTGAAGCCCTCACTTTAAGCCCTCATACTCTTTTGTTCTCCATTATTGCACCAAATTATTTAATTGGGTCTCTCTGATTGTGCACAGACACAGAAAAGAACACAGTCTATTGTGAGAAGCCCTACAACCATAATGCAGTATCAAATTCAATTCCCATCAAAAGTGCTTGCTGCTAAAAGCCTGTACTGTGGCTGCAGATTAATGAAGATCTGCATTGAGCAAAGTGGTGGTCGTAGAGACATTATTTTTCTCCAATAGAAGGCCTATTCTTGAAGAACAATAAAAGCATAGAAAAGCGTTAGTCTGCTTATGGATGGAAATAAATCAAAATGAATAAGAGGGTTGATGGAAATAGTCTGAAAGCAGTAGAGTGGAATTCTGAAAATACTGTTTTTGTTTTGTAAGGATTTTTTTTCCCATAGTCTCTCAAAAATGCTGCTTGATGGAGGCTCAAAAGCCTTGGAGTGAAGGACAAATTTGAAAAATCAGAAACTAATTGCAGAAAATCAGCCTTTCAAAAATTCATTTTTTTTCTGCAGAGATGTTACACAGATTCCAGACTCAAAATAAGAAAAAAAAAAAAGAAAAAATAAAGAACAAGTAAAATCAATCATATTAACTAATATATGACTCTGATCCAAAGAACAACCAACAGCTCTGAAACAGTCACCTTCAGATGAACTCTTCTTCTTTTTTCCTTCCTCTTGCTGCAATTTCGTACATTTTTTTTTTTTCCCCTTCTTTCAGTGTCAAAATCAACTTTGTGCTTCTTTGTGTCAACTCTTAGGGCCAAACCCCAGCATACTTGCCAGCAATAAGAATATTGCCATCAACTGTAGCTGGACAAGCATGTGACAATAATACTAAATAATTTCTTTTTAGAGCCGTGTGGTTGTTCCGTTTATACTTAGAGGTGGTATCATCTAAGTGCTGGATTTCTCAATGCCGGATGGGCTTGAACAACAAGCAGAATCCTTGTGTAAAGCAAACAGGCCATGCTGCAGTCAGTTGTGGAAAGTCAGTCACCGTCAGGCTGAGCAGAGAGGAGGGGACGCACACTCAAATCACGTAAGGTCACCCATCACATGGAGACAGCCAGGCTAGGATGCTAAACAGGCTGAATCTCCTCTCTGGAAGTCTTTCCTCCTCTGCTTTGACTGCATTAAAAAAGCCATGGCATTTGGATTCCTGACTTGGGTGAAATGTTGGGTGCCTAAAACGAGGTCAGATGAACCTGAAACGGAGATATCATTTTTAAATACTTAAATTTTAGATACTTAATTTCCTTGCACAACCAGCATCCTGGCTGTATACACAATCACAAGTGATGCAGAGACTGAGCACCTGAATTATATCTGTTTACTCAGGAAGTGGTTCCACCTGTAAACTGAAGATACATGTTTACAAATAAGAAATCCAGAAGCAAACCCAGGACAACAGATGCTTTATTTTCATTGCATTAGGCTACTTTATACCAGGTCTTTCAGGTCCAAGTCACCCACAGAGCTGAAACCCTTCTTTGAGAAGAATGCCCATTCTTCAAAGAAGTCATTGGTGTGAAAGACAGAGAAGTAACAAAACTTCAGTCCAGAGCTGAAGTAGCTGGTGGGTGATTCGGTGCATTGCCATTATTCAGAGGCCTACAGTGGCTTTTCCTCTGTGATAAACTTCCTCATGTTGCCTTATATTGGCCTATTCAACCCATTAATTTATACAGGATAAACCAGAGCTCATCATAGCCATTGAGCAATAAGAGTTGCAGGTTCTTCTTAACTGGTATTCAAGAGTGTGTCCTGAACCCACCTTACAGACTTAGAGTTTCAGCAGGCACCTAAGATTTACATAGCTGCTTGCTATAAGTTTATTGTCAGTGTAAACAAAGTGGAGATGGTTTTCTTGATGTTTTACCCTGGATGAAATCACATGAAGCAGCATTGAATTATACTTTGGAATAATTTGATATTGAACTAAGTTCTGCTCTTTCTTATTATTCATTAGTATCTCTCACTCTAAGCTCCATGTTGATGAGAAGATCTTCCAGAACAGCTCCAAGGAGCTGTGTTCTTCTGGTTATACATGCAGAGCAACTAAACTTAAAAAATGCCTCAATTTTTGAAAGGTCTCATCCCCACGACCCTGTACCCTCTTGGAAAAGCTGCCCTTGCACACCCAGACCTTACTGCTCTGATTTTCAGGGTTCTGTGAAGAGGAATCTGGCTTGGAGGCACTGTAGATGTTGAGTGGGTCTAAAGGCAGGAGTTCAGAAATTGATGACAGAGGCTAGAAACTCGTTTGGGAATGGTCTGGGTATAGGCTGCTGTAGCAATAGCTCAGATCTGTGCAGGATGTGGACCGTAACTAGACAGCTTAGAATACACATCACATTTACATTGGCCTGGGTCTGTTTTGTGCAGTCTTATGACCTTTACACAGACTTCAGAGCTGCTAAATGGTTATGCTGAATAAAACTGCCTGAAAATAGAAGAGGGTTAGCCATAGCACATGCTTTCTCAAGTGAAGGATTCAATGGCTGTGACATACACTGGGTATCCCACATTTCTGCACTGTCTGAAGAAGACAACACAAGACTAGAGACCCATGCTCTTCTGGAGACATGGATGGAGGCCAGCGGGACACTTCATGGTGCCCAAAGTAACATCATTGCTTCTACATAACGGAATGCCCAGCTCCTTGTCAGTGCTGTATCATGGGCCTGTCCCATGTCAGCAAAGGACACCCAATTTTAACTGGTGAGTTAGACCAGTTAAAATTGACAGACTGAACATGTTTTGTAGCACAAACAATATAAAGTATTTGATTTATTGTTCCTTGCTTGGTTTGTTCCTTCTTACTAAACTTTCTGGTTTTGGTGGCTGATGATAGCAATCTAGATGAAGTCTGGGTTTAAGGCAGCATTGATGTTCATCACCTTCTCCATCATCACCCTCTCCTCACCATCCTCTTCCCAAATACCTGTGGTGAACCTCTCTCTGATGTCCATGAGGCAAACCCTGCTGCTGGGAGAGGGATGTGCTGTGTGGGTAGCCTTGCTCCTGGGTGTTAACTAGCATGTGCGGTGCAGACTCAGTAGCCTAAAACCACTGGGGGCTGAGACAGACCCAGGTGCTCAGATACTGACTTATTCCCCTATCTCCAGAGGAAGGAAAAGCATTTTCCTACACTAAGAAGATGCTTGGAAATGATTTTTAACAGCCTGAAATGGGAAAAGAAGGAGACACTCACTGCGTATCTTTCTAAGGTCACCAGGCTGTAGGCTGCAATGATCCAAGTTTTTCGTATGATCATAGAATGATCAGAAGGGACCTTAAAGATCATCTAGTTCCAAACCCCCTGCCACAGGCAGGAACACCTTCCACTAGACCAGCATGCTCAAAGCCCCATCCAACCTGGCCTTGAACACCTCCAGGGATGGGGCAGCCACAGCTTCCCTGGGCAACCTGTGCCAGTGTTCTTCCTAATACCTAGTTTAAATCTCCCCTCTCTCAGTTTCAAGCCATTCTCCCTTGTCGTATTGCTATATGCCTTTGTAAAAATCCCTCTCCAGCTTTCTTGTAGGCCCCTTGATATCCCTTCTCATTTTTCAGATCAGCTCCCCAGCACTGTCAGGTTAAAACTGACTTGAACAGTGGTAGGTCTCACCCTATGAAACTTTATGGTTCTTTTTTGGAAGTTTTACAGTTATAAAACACTAGAAAGAAGATCATAAACTGCCACCAGCCTGTGCCGGTAGACAGGGAAGCAGGTGTGGGAGAGGGATGGGGGATGCAATGACAGGACTCTGTGTCACTGCCAGGGGGCAGGTCCCTGGTCTGAGCCCTGTTATCTTTGGTAGCTGTAGAGCAACTGCATGTTGGTCTTGTAGGGATGTGAGAAGCTGTGAGAGCTGACTACTGCTCCTCGTGGCTGTGCTCCTGTCCTCATTAGGTCACATGGAGTTTATAATCCCCACAAGCCATGTCAAACAAATTAATTACTTTGGATGGCAGTATGCATGTGGTAACTGATTCTGTGCCTGACATTTAAATACCCCTGCTGAACCCTAACCCAGGACTAATAAAACACCAAATGGAACTTCTTTGCTCAGCTTGTTTGATCAGACAAGAAAGCAAACTAAATAAAGTCAGAGAAAAGTACATTGAGGTCAGACATAGCTCCCTCACCATCTCACTCAAATCATGGACTTCTGCTAGGGAACAAGTGGTGTAAAATGACACTTATGGATTTATATACCTGCTTTTGTTCTACCGAAATGAAGGTATGAGGGAAAATCCACCCCATACTAGGAGAGAATCTCCAGTCTTTGCTGCAGCCTACCTGGTCAGTACTTGAATACTGCATTTTTGATATTGAATTATCTTGCCATGAGTTCTTCAGTAGGTCTTCTAAGCTGCAGGATTTGAGGGCTAATCACTAAAGTTTCTCATCAGGCAATTCCTTTCCTGGGCAAAACTTCCCTCAATAAATGCTGTGAGCATCTCGTGCCTGCAGTGTCTTCAAAACATCTGTCTCTGGCAACAAAGGCTCTTTAGACATAGTGAGCTTTGCACTGTGTTATAACTTTCATATTACCCTTTGCACAGCCATTTTATTTCAGCTGCATGCTGTGTATCATTCATTGCGAGTTTACTTCATTCTCTGGATTCATAGCTGATGCTCTCTGGACCATAAAATTTCAGCTGCAAAACCAGAACATCTCATTATTTCTGAAATATCGAGCTTGTATCTTCTTGATAAATAATTCCTACTAGTATAATGTATCAGACTAAAACATATTTTCTGAGGCCAGTGAGGTTAAAGCGCCAATCTCACCTTTTTTAATTTTTTTGCCCTGAAGACAGTGATTTCCATATATAGAGTGACCCCGGTTTGTGTTGAACATGGGGAATGAGGATGAAGCATGAAACGACACATATTGCTGTCAGAGATTTGAAATGAGGCCTGCTAACCTGTAGGCAGCCTTACAGGACTAATCAGTCCCTCACATTACCAATGTATTCAGATTGCTGCATGCGGCAGCCAGCAACGGCCAGGGAAGTTTTCTTTTTTTATCACTGCCATTGACAAACATTACATTTTAATGCGATTCTCCCCTGCCATCCACCGCCTAAAAAAAACAAACCCAAATCTTTTGACACCATATCTCTGAGACACTGGTCTCATCTGGTTTCCTTGATGCTTGAAGAGTGGGTGCGACTGTGTTGATTTGCTTTTGAATATACATTAGTCAGCAGTGCTTAAACAGCCGATAACATTTTTTTTCTACTCTTGTAGCTGACAACACAAACTCTTTTGAATTCATCTTGTTTCTTAAACTTTGCCTGTGAAGTTTATAGGAGCTTAAGACACCTGAGCTGAGTTTGTTTGGAGACGATGGAAGATGCGTGAGCAGTAATGAAAGACACAGCCTGTCTTTTGTTGGCAAGATTTTTCTTCTAAGCATCAGTCAAAGCATTAGCAAAAGAACCTCTCTAATCCATAAACTCCTGACTTTCCCATTCAGAGCACACACCTAGCAAAGACTGGTTTTACCCTTTGTAAGACAGAAGTTTCAATGTTGGTAAAATGTAATTTAAATATACTCTTTCAGATCACTGTTGAACTAAATGCAATTTCATCTACAGGCAGTGTATTTCTTGTGTTCTTGGTATTTATTATGTGATGACTCTCCATTTAAAGGTATTGTGCAGGGAGATGAAAACAGAAAAGGAGAGACACCCCCCCAAGTCCTAATGAGTAGTAGCCATTTAGTATTTGAATCCCTTCAAGTGAGGATTACATTACCAGGCTTTTGGGGTGGAAAAAAGCATAGTAGGAAGACAGGTCAAGGCTGTACTCGCCTCTAGTCTCAGTCCAAGCAGAAATCCACCTGGAAATGTTCTCTATCTCCTGGCATGCTAATCACACTCCTCGGTTCCCCCATCCCTCTGCAGGATTTCTGTTGGATCTGGGATCCATGAGGGTTGCTCACTGATACTGTTTTGGAGCTAACAGCAACACAGTGAAACTTGGAGCAAGGAGGAAGAGTAGCCATCAGTGCTGAGGCCCAGCACGTTACTTACAGGCTTAGCATCTCTAGCACTAGTCTCCCTGTCTTGGCCTCCTGCCTCCCATTGCATCCTGTCCGCAAATCCCTGAAGACATTGGTTTTGCTCTTGTTCAGTCACTAACCCTCCTCCCAAAGGAATAAAGCAGTGGTAGGGTCTCTGCCCCTATGTCAGCAATTTCTCCCTATTTGGGGTCCTTTGTAGGAGATGAACAGTGGAGCTTACATCGTAGCTGGCTATGTTTGGTGATGGGCTTGTTTAAGGATCAGTGTCATAAACAAAATAAAGCAATGTTCATCTTCAGAAGGTGCTGCTGCAGGGTGGCTCAGGATGAGGTGATCCACCCTCCCTCCTGACTCTGGGCTGTGAATTCCTTTCCCCTCCCTTCTTCTGGCACCAGTGATTATTCGAACCTTTAGTGAGCTAACTCCAGGTGGGAAACTAGCCAAAATCTAACTCAGGATTAAAAAAAACCCTAAAAGAAGGAAGCTTAAAACTGTTGCAGAACCTGATCCTAAATGTGCTTAGCAGCTCTTGGAGATAATGAGCATCCCAGAAGTTCAGACCCAACCTTATCTCATCTTGGAGAAAAAGGAGATGAGGAGAAGATGTGCTGGCCTGGAACAGTGATTCCCCAATTTGGTGAGTCCACAGTGCATCCTTCGGCATGGCACAGGGGTGCTCAAGCCAGCTCCACAGAGAGCAGCTCTAGCAATGGCAGTGGTATGGTCACATCAGCACAGTGCCTTAGCTTGATGATCCTGCTGAGGGGAGATCAAGTGTGTAACTCTAACCTGGCACTAGCTAGGCAGCCATGGCTATGCCATGTCACAGGTCTCCCTGAGGTGCTGTGTACCTGCCAGCCCTGGAGGGACATGTTGGACATGCTGGACACTTTGGATAACACTGTTCAGCCATACGTGAGCAATCGCACTGAGTACTGGACCTCCACTGGGACTAGCTGCTGCTGAGAATCAGTCATCCTGTGGATGCTCCACCAGATGCACCTCAAGCTCACTTCCTCAACACAGAGATCAAATCCCCACCTTGTCATTGTGTGTCATTTCTCAGCGCTTTATTCCCTCTCAGGAGGATTTACCTGGAGGCTCAACTTAGCACAGAACTCAAAAGCAGTTCTGGGGAAATGTTTACTCCTCATGAAACAGAAAAAGAGAAAATTCCCACTGAGGTTTTACATGGGTGTTATTTTTTCCCCTTGTGTAATGTATGCAGTTGAAATTTTTTTTTTTCCCCTTGAAATAAAAGAGCTTCAAAGGCAGTTTAAATAAATAAATAAGCTTGATGAAGTGATAGAATTTTTCTGGAGGAGAGATCATCAGCAAATTCATTTAGGTTTTTTTTTTTTTCAAACTGCGGCATCTTGTTTTTAAAAAGATGTTTGAAGTCTTTGAATTTGCCCCTTGGACCCATTTAAATCTGATTTCTAATCCCTTAGTCTCTGTAATCATATGAAACCTCTATTTTGGTATTATCATTTGAGTCCTAAGTATTTGACAAATGCCTACTGTATCATCAAATATTTGCCATCTAGTCGTGATTAAGATGTAGAGCCCTCAAAAGAGGTTGATAACAGTTTAAACAACTTTGGAGTAAATTCAGGGATTTAAAGGGTTAGAAAAGAGGTAACAGATGTTAAATGTGTACAGATTTTTTTAAAATCTTGTTGATTTTTAAACACCTGTAACAAACAATGAGATACCGAAGGTGTTCTTGCTTGCTATATTTGCAATTTCCAAACAATTAAAAATCAGGTATCCCTGTCATGATTCAGCAGGGTATTTCACCTCCAAACTCCACCATTCAAAATCTCTATGAAGTTGACCACACTCTAGCAAGGCAGAAACCAAACCCATGTGATCCTAGACCCTGCAATGTGGGCCAAGGAGCCAAAAATGTATTCTGCAGTGGGGGCATTTGTGTTCATCCTCCTTTAAATAAAGGCTCCAGGCATCAACTCACCCCAGCTCTGTTGGCTCTTTGCTGCATTGGGTGCTGTGAAGGCCCTTTCCCAGAGCCATAGAGGGGGAAAGGAGAAGGGTAGCATGGGGAGAAATGACCAGATCTCAGTTAGAATGGCACCAGGCTACCACTTGGGCACATTGCTGTACCTGGTGGCTGGGCAATGCCAACGAAGGAGCCATTAAAGACTAGATGGGGATTCATCTGGAGACCGTGGTATGGGTTACTCTCTTGTCAAATTAGTTGGAGATTATCTCAAAAAGAGAGTTCAGGGCTGGGCCCTTGATTTATCTCAGAGATCTAAAATTTTAAAAGCTCATACAAATGCTTCTTCCCACAGGTTTCATTTTATCCCTGTGGAGAAGTGGGTTTTTCAACCTTGAGAGAGCTTCTCTCAGCCATACAAGTAAGAAAGCTCTTCTGGTTCAGGCACTCAGCAGATTAACAGTTATTATTATATCTTAGGGCAGCAGCCATAATGTGAGTGGTGCTATTGCAGAAAGACTGGGTGAATAGTTCTCATCCTGACATGCCTAGAGTCTAAAAAGGCCAATAGAAATAGCTGTGTGCAAAGGGTACCTTGTTGCAGCAAATGATGACCGAGCATGTTTGCATAGACAAGACGATTTTTCTTGGATGAGTAGGATAAGGATCCTGATGGAGCTGCTGCACCATTGAACACATTCCAAAATGAGAGCGGAGCAGATTTGAACTTGGAAATAAAGTTCTCACCTGGCAGCAGCTGAGAAAGTGTACGACCACACCAGAAATGGTGTGTTTATACCAGGTGCTGTTTTACAAGATGGGCATCAGAGCAGGAGAAACAGAGCAGAGCAGAGCAACAAGTACGAGAGGAGGCCTCAGGTGTTTCAGCAAGGAAGGGAGGTTAAGAAAACAGACGCTGCATTCATTGCGAGAGAGGAGACAGACAAAAAGGACTGTGCAATGAGATACTGAGAAGTGGCAAAAAGCCTGATGCCAAGGATGTGAGAATGGAACACAGAGCTGAAGGAAGAGAAGACAAGGTTTTCACAATGTTTCTGCACACTCCCTCCCTATAGAGGGTAATTAGCATGAGGAACACAGTAACCCACAATCCTCAGGCAGTCCTGGATGTGTTTATAACACAATGGTTTGCTGCATTGTCAGGAGAATCTGCAAAACCTCTTGGAAACCCCCTTGTTAAAACTCTCCCACCAAACTGCGGGTTATGTGGAAGAGATAAAATCAAAAAAGCTAAGACACAAAATACATTTCAATTAGCAAGGGACATAAGAGGTGACCGAAAGTTCTTCAACACAACAGAAATAAAAGGAGAACAATCAGAAGTATAATACTGATTAATAAAAGTCAAAGGAGAGCAAATAAGTAATGAGGAAGAGCAGACTGAAGTTCACCATCTAATTTCCCATGGCCTTTTCCTCTCTCCCCCCCACTCCAAAAAAAAGCAAATTGTGTACAGTTATTTATCAAAATTAATTTTTAGGAGGAAACAAGAAGTTCAACCAGGATAACAAAACCAGGTCACATTGCAGTATAATTCTGTTGGGTAAATAGTCAAGCTAAATGGGACACAGTTCATGCTACAGCACCGAAGCAATTATTTGTGGTCACCCATGAGCTACCTACAAGACAAGCTTTGGTACCTACTGTTGGATGTGATGGCAACACTGCGCCAAGATTTTGGACTCCTAAGCTGGGCTCTAATCTCCTCACTGGGCAGACAGTTAGGTGTGGAAGTGCTAAAGTCCTTTATTAGACCTAGCTCACTGCTATTTTGGCTGCGAAATTAATTTTCTAGGTTTACGGGATAGTCATACAAACAAGTTACTCTGAGGGAGGAGGAGATGTAAACTTAGCGTAAGTCAGCTGCCCTGCAATAACTGCCAGTGCTCTAGTTCTTACTGTGGGATACATGCAGGAGAGATTCCTCCTCAGCAAGTAAATGAGGGGTAAACAGGCAGCCTAGAGAGGGAGAATTTACTGTGGACAGAGGAGCAATTGAAGTGAGCCAGCTTTGAGTCACATTCACACTTTACTAGCCAGCAGTAATTAGTTCCCATATCCATATCCTTAGCGCTAGGATACAGAGAAGTATTTCTAAGGACATATTTTTCCCTTTTGCATTCAACAGGCTGCACTTTAGGACATGGTCTGTCAAAAGAACCACATGGCATAATCGGTCTCCCAAGGCTGTTTGCCTTCATTCCTTGATTGTTGCCACAAGTGAGCATTTACCTGGTAACTCATGAGTTACTTGACTAGGGCATCACAGCAGACGTGTTTCTAGCAGAAGGGAGTAGAAAGTGTGAGAATACAGAGGAAATCTTCTGGAGAGCCTTGAGTAAAATACCAGAACCACGCTTTGAATATGAAAAAGAGAAAAATCAGCACTGAGACCAATTTCCAAGCCAAGTGACTTGGAAGTCGAGTCAAGACCAATAGACTTTGGCCTGCATCCTAAGGAAGATGCATACAGCAGTGTGTTGGAGGACTTTTACTCTGTATGCTTTGGACAAATCTGCCTTGTCAAACTCATATTTAAACAACTTTTGTGGAGTTTTGTAATCTCCCCCCCCCCCCGGTCGCTGTGATATTTCTGAAAATAAGTAGAAGTTGTGATGCATCCTTGACAATCTGCTCAAGCCACCAAGAGGTTTTCCCATTCATAGATAGTGGAGCCATCAAGGTCTTTTGGACCTTGTCTGTGGGATCAGGACTTTTCCTCCTACATCATTTCTGGCCAGAAGCAAGCAGCTGGTGATTGCAGCACCCTTCTACAAGAGGAGGCAAATAGCTGGCAAAGCAGAAAGCCACTCAGGATGTCTGGGTTCAGGCAAAAAAGCATGTGGGAGCCTGGGGTGAGCTGAATGCTGAGGCTCCCATGGCAGCTGCTGGAGATCTGGGGTTGAGGGAGCTCAGGGGGAGCCAGGCATCTCTGTCTGAGCAGAGCAATGGCTCCTCTGGCTTTGCCAGCATAGGCACTCAGCTCTTGGGCAGACACCCCAGTGTGAACTCCTTGCTCAGGAGGTAAATCCCATTCCTCTGGGGTGAGCTGCGCCTTGCCCCCAGGTCATGCTCATGCAGCACAGCCCCTGTCAGCCTCCCTCATGGTGCGTATTTCTCTCTTCTCACCCTGCTAATTAACGTCAATGGGAGCCTTTCTATTGATTTCATCAGATGAGGAAACGAGTAAGCCTACTAGCAAAGTGCCTGTACTGGCTAGCATGGAACAATTTGGAAAGGTGCTGTTTGGAAGAGCAATGCCCCCCAGGTGAGCTGTGGGCTTTCTACAGCCCCAACCAAATATAGTCATGCTTCCCAAATATTACACCCTGTCCTGATTGGATTTGTTGGTTGCTGCTCTCAGTTATCCTTTTGTAAACCAGTACTGACCGTAAATTTAGGTGGAGGTGATGACAACAACCTTTTGCATAATGTGGGGAAAAAATCCTGCACCAGCCCCTGGTGATCTGCCTGGGTAGTTTGTTTTATTGGATTTTGTGATATTGAGATGGTTTGGCAACTGTTGGCCTGTCAGATTGAGAGGTCACTCACCAGCTTCCATCAGAGATTTAAAAGCACTGCAAGGAAACTCCTTGTGTCAATTTGACTCAATTTGCAAACTAATGAGTTAAGCCTTCCCAATGCGTTTAGGGTCAGCTCAGATCTATTTGGGAAATGTTTGACTATTAGCATTTAAAGCTTCAGATGTGCCAAGCCCCATTTCCCCCTCCTGCTCCCCAGCCCTCCCCAGGTTGCTCCCTCCTTTAATTTCCCTGCAGGTTTTAGAAAGGATGCATTAAATTAAAATCACTAGCTGTTTTGTGAGCAGTCTTTTGTGACCAGTAATGAATGTAATGAGTGAAAAAGGATAGGGAAAACAGGATGATTAAATGATGCTGGGCTGTTTTTCACCCAGCAGTTTGCAATGTGACACAAATGGACAATTGGGGCTTTTCTTTTCCCATTAATTTGTATCTGTGTTTGCACTTGTCACATAAAAAACAGACTATTTACTAAAACATGAGGTAGGTAACAGATGCCACCTCCTTTGGAGCTGAACCTGATTGACCTTATGTCTGATAGTACAGTTGCACAATGTTATTTTGGATTTTCTTAATGTTGGACATAGCCTCAAGCGCTATGGCAGGTAGACTTTACTCTCCTGTGCCTTTAGAAGGATTGGTATCCTGCTTTGTGTGCTTACTGTGTTTTATAGAAATACAGCAGTCATTTTGAAATGTTTTTCCTACCAGCACTAAAATGTGGTCAGCTTTCAAATATACTAGATTCCTTCCTACTGTCTTCTCATTTCCATGAACCCCACAAAACAACCCACCACATGGCAACAGCCATGATTCAGTACCCTTACTAGAGCAAAGCTCATACAACTGTATGTACACAATTTAAAAGTGAGGTGCTCTTGTATCTTGGTGGGATTTGCACTGAGGATTTAGGCAGGAGTGGATGTAGAGTTCTTGGAAAGCACCCTGTGATACAGTCCTGCCTGAGCTCTTGGAAATGAACACCATAATGGTTAAATGAAACTGTGTAAAATTGAGTCTATGGGAGCAAAGGCGTGCTCCATCCAGTGTTTCACTAAAAGTTATATTTGCACAATGTAATGGGAGCACTTGTCACTCTTAGGGACCTAATAGGAGGCTGAATCAAGGACTGGTCTGGCTGATGCAATCTACAGTCAAGGTCAAAATCCACACAGAGTGCCTTTGCAATAGTTCTCACAGGGACACAGAGTAGAAGTATATAATTCAGAATTAGCAGAAATAAGCTGAAGCTGGACAGAGTGTAATAGATTTAAAAAATGGACTTGGATCCACAAAGAAATCAGGTCTTTTTAACATGATTTTTTACAGCTGCTTCACCATGTGAAATGATAGGTCCTGTAGCTCCAGTGGGGCTCTGATGAGAGTCATCATTGCCAGAGACAAGTCACACGTGCAGTCAGCTGCAATACTTTAGCAACAGGCAACCTTATCCTACTACTAAGTAAACTCTTCATCCAATTTCCATTTCAATTTTATCGTTGCTGCCGACACAAGTCATTAAAATGCACAAGCTAGCTTCACAATTATTCATTCAAGTAACACTTAAAATTGTAAGGGGTATTCTTGCTCTTGAACTTGCTGAGCTGCCATCCACACCTCACTGAAATGCTCCTTGAAAAAGACACCGATTAGAAAGTGGCCTTTCCATCCTGATTCCCTTCTGGTTAAGATCTGTTTCTGTTCACAGGAGGAAAATGAACTCTCATGCAAATAAGGCAACAACGGTAAATAGTTTTTGTTTTGTTTTTATTGAATGGGAAAACAAACTTTAATTTGAATACTAAACCATCCAGAATATCTAGCTGAAAACATGTTTTTATTATTTACATTCCTAGGTTTGGCTTGTTATGCTCCTGGCATATCTATTCATATCTCTTGCAATATTTTTTCATTTCATATATTAATATTTAATATTCTTTATACATTGTTCAACCTTAATGGTTGTCTAATTTCTGTTTTTCATCCACAGAGAAGCTATTAATTTATGAGCATATAGGGCAGTAAGTAATAATTTGCATGAATGCCTTGAGCAGATATGCTTCCATAGGCCTCCCATAGCATAGACTTTGGAAAGGGTGATACCATCTATTGGCCAAGCTTCAATGAACACTCTTTACAAGAAGAAGAAGAAAAAAAGTTTTTTAATCCATAAAGAAGTCTACTAAGTGAAAAATCAAGAGAGATGACAGGAACTGGATTATTCCTAGGGTTTGTTTGGCTTTTTTTCCCCTTTATAAATGCTTTAAATATATGCCTGTGGTTTAGAAAGCATCACAGAAACTGAAGTTTTCTGTACGTCTTCAGGATTTACAATGTGCATTAAAAAGGATTCCCAAACACTGGCTGGCCCGCAGGGACATCCCCGCTCCTGGTGTTCCCAGCCACAGTCTGGGACTCTCTTTTCAGAAGGTCAGAGATAGTTTACACCCTGTGGTGAGACTAACATCTGAGTCCTTCTTCCACAGAGAGATGTCAGTGTAAAGCACTAATAAGGTTCACCATATATTACAGTCCCCAAAAGATGCAAATGAAGCAAATAATGGAATTTATTTTGCATTCTGTTGAGCATGGGGTGGAGAAAAAACATTGTTGGTTAAATGCATGTCTTCTGTCTTCAAATACAGCTCATTAGAGCATGTGAAACTATTTGCTCTGAATAACTTCACAAGTACAAAACATTTCTGATGAAAGAACTTTCTGAACAGTACACTCAGGAAAATATCAAAAGTTTTGCAATCACACATCAACAATGTTTTCTAAATGAAAGTGTTGAAACTTTGACTTCAGCTTGTTGAAGTCACCAAGCTCTGATTTCATTTTTTCAGGGATTTTCTATATTACAATTTGACTTCAAAAATTTGAATGGAACAAATATTTTAAAAAGAACTTTTTTTAATATTTTTTTTTAATTGGCAGAGGTGTAATAATAGTTCCATGACTTGATATTGTAGTGTGATCAAAGGATTCAAGCACATTTCAAAAGGTTGGAATTTCCTGTGGAACAGAAAGCCTTTATTTTGACTAAGTTTTCTTGAAGGTTGGAGCTCTCTATTTAGTATAGATACAACTGAGTAAAGTCCTGCAAACACCAAAGACCACCCAACACCATGCAGGGATAGGAAAGGAAGAAAATGCCTGGTGGCTGACAGGTATCCTCCAAGGGTTGTTACAGTGCATTTTCCCATAATGTATTTATGCAGAGGAGTTGGTCTGTGTGATCTTTCCATTTTAAGAGTAGAAAAAGAGCCCTGTCCACCAAGCAGAAGTTACTCCAGAATGTCCTTCGAAACATCTTCTTTGCCAACAGGTATCACCAGAGCCACCTGAATGGTGTGGTCATGCACATGAGAGTAACAGTAGATCCTGACTCAGGAAGTGCTCACCACCTAGCACATGGTCCCAGCTTTACTACCCAAAGAGTCAGCTGTCTGTGAATGAGGTGTAGATCTGAGGGGTAAAGTCACAAGGGATGATAAAGAAGCTTTTAGGGTGCTATTTGCCTGACCCCATCCCAGATTGCTGTACTATCACACATTATATACCAGGTGTACCCCCTTGTCTCCACTTGAGACATAAGTGCGTAGAGAACAAGACTCGTGCTCTCTCTCATTCTCTTTAATAAGATGATGTTTGTTAATTTCCTTTAACTTTAACTTGATTTTCCCGGCATTTGTACACTGGGAGAGTGGTGAAGTCCAGAAGTAAAGGCTCAATTTAGTTGCTGAAGTGCTTCTGTGTGGTGTCTCAACTGGGTTGAGAGAGGGTTCACCACTTTCAAAAGGTATGGCACTGCTGATTTTAACATTTTGCCTGACTGGAAGTCCATTAACTAAATGATACCTAGCTTTAAAAATAAAAAAAGTAGTTTTCCATCTTAAAGACATTTTTTTCTTATTGTTTGAATTGTAAAAAGGAGTACATTGTAGAAAATACAGTTGAAGAAAAAGTATTAAATGAAAATTTATCTTCATAGTCATTTTCTACTCAATTTCCATGGTTGACGAACTAAAACTCTAATATTAAAGTTCTAAATTAAGCTGTGTATATGAGTGTACTAATAGTACTTGGTAGCATGTATAATAATCTGTCACATTGCTTTTCTAACTAATCATTAATGAATTAATGAAAGGGTTTCACTGGTTTTGTACTGTGTAACATAATGAGATATACAGTCTTTAAGGCTTTAAAAGATTTAGGATTCTATTAATGAAAAATAATTATTATCCTACAACAGTAATTAAGTATAATTTGCACGGAACTAACATTTTCTAATCCGTAAACATTAGCGATGTCAACAGTTCCTCATGGAGCTGCTAACTGCTCTGCAACATTTTTTTAAATGAAGATAAATGGGCTAATGTGCTGGCAAAGAGGGATGTGGTTCAGAAAACCAGTAACAGCATCTAGGCAGCAGGCCTCTGGGCAGATCTGGAGAGGCACATCAGTGCCTGCAGATGCCTATCTACAGCTTTAGGTGCCTAAATACCCCAGGTCCTTGGATTTAGGTGAAACACAAAAAGAGAACGATGCATGTGCTGGGAGTGATTTGCAAGGTGAAAAGTGAAGCTGCCTTTCGCACTCATTTTATGGATCCTGGGGACTTGGCAGAGCCTTTCCTTGTGCTGTAAAGAGCTGTCCGATGGCAGTGCTAAGGGCAGATGCTAGAACGGGATTGATTTACTGGGGCTTAATAAGCTGCTTGTTAAGGAGTTTGCTTTTGCTGAGGTTTTCACAGGAACGCCTTTCCTTGTCCCTGTTGCAGGCTGGGAGTACACCCCATGTCATTTATGGTGGCTTGTTTGAGAGGCAGCAAATCGTTGAACTGATCTAAGTCATTGTTGGTGTTTGTGTACTAGTTGACATCAGATTACAGGGAACAAAATCTACAATTTTGTCTCTGTTTTGACACACCCAAGAGTCACCCACTCTGTATCACAGAATCACAGAACGGTTAGGGTTGGAAGAGACCTTAAAGATCATCTAGTTCTAACCCCGTCATGGTCAGGGACATCTCCTACTAGACCAGGTCTCCCAAAGTCCCATCCAACCTGGCCTTGAACACTGCCAGGGATGGATCGTTGCTTTTCAGCACAGGTATGCCAAACAAACATCCATTTTGCCTGTATCTCCCAGGCTGAACACACTGGCAGAGTCACAAATAGCACCCACAGATTGAGTTTGCTGGCCTAGCAGACAGTAGATGGCATAAACTACTGAAGCTGGAGTTTCTTCCTCTTTCTGCATGTCCGGGTGTTAAAAAAAGAGCAAATTTTACTTCTGCCAGTTTCTTTCTCTTAGCTGAAATATTAATGGTCTGTTTTGTGGACAGGAAAGTCTAGAAAGAGTGAGATAGATATGCAGTTCTTAAAAATATTCCCTATCCCTTTTTTGACTTGCAATTTTAAAGACCTAAAATTGACAAACATTAACACAGACAAGCTTGAGGTTATAAATCAGTCGTGAAAGAGAACGTAGCAATAAGTGTCAAGAAGATAGAAGGTGTCTCTAGAGGTGAGGAACTTACAAGTCATGTAAACTGGGTCCTGCTCCAGCTGCACTCCGCTCTTGCCATGCAACCTTAGGCAAAACTATTCTCTAAGCCTATGGAGACCATTACACTTTAAATTGCATTACCAGGGGCTGAACACTTGACTTTACACTATAAGGCTGTTTTAGTATTTTGGAGATTTGTGTGCAGTTTTGAAGGCATCACTGATACATAACCATGTGACATACTGCAAAGAGTATTTGCAAAGGTCAAATTAATAACTGACAGGGAGGCTACTAGAACAGAAGACTGAATAGAATTTGTGATATTTTAATGTTGTGATATGTTAATTTTATGTCTTTCATCTATGTGCATTTTATTAACAGACAACACTATGTTTGCCTCGCAACTTCCTCAGTGAGAAGTGCATGGCAAGGGAAGAAGAGAAGGCTACGGGAGGTTTGAAGGTTAATTTAATTTCTTAGCTGTTATTCAAGGTGTATTAGAAAATAGCTTGTGAATAGATTTACCCTGAATGTTCAAAGTAAGTTTTGCAGGATGAGAGTGAAGATCTGCAATCATCTAGTAAGGAGAAAGAACAGAAATAAACAACTTAACCAGTTTTAAGATGGACTTAAACAACAGTGGTCTTAAATGATACTGGACTTAATGATCTACTGGGGGCTGATGGGCCCATCTGTCAGAGGAGGGGAAGAGCACCTTTGGTCACAGGCTTGCCAAGCTGGTGAAGAGGGCTTTAAACGAAAGTTGCTGGGGCGGGGAACCTCAATCCATCCCACTCTTACCAGTTCGATGCCAGAGCCAACAAGAGATACCAAGAGCCTGGAGAAGGACTGCAGGTCAGGAGAGCACCTGAAGAGCAGCACAAAAGAATTCCTGCTGTTCCAGCCAGCTGGAAGGTACCCCAAGGATCATCTGGTCCAACCTTTCTTGGCAAACACAGCCTAGACTAGATGTGTCTTTAAAGTGTCCAACTCTGGGGAATCCTCACTTCCCTGCAGAGATTATTCCAGTGTTTGATTGTTCTCATTGCGAAAAATTTTCCTCTAGTGTCCAACTGGAATTTCCTTGGGAGTAACTTGTACCCTTTAGCCTCCATCTTTTCCATGTGACTCCTTGTAAAAAGGGACTCCACCTTCTTTGTAGCCACCCTTTAAATACTGGAACATGGTGACAAGGTCTCCCTTGAGCCTTCTTTTCTCAAGGCTGAACAAACCCAGCTATCTCAGTCTTTCCTCATCTGAAGAAGGCTGAGATGCTCAACTATGTTTTTGCCTGATCTTCACTGGCAAGTGCTCCAATCACACTGCTAAAGTTGCAGAAGGCAAAGGTAACTGAAAGAATGAAGAACCAGCCACTGTAGAAGAACATCTAGGGAACCTGAATGTGCACACATCCATGGGACCCGATGAGATGCATCTGAGGATCCTGAGGAAACTGGCAGGTGAAGTGGCTAAGACACTACCTATCATATTTGAAAAATCGTGGCAGTTCAGTGAAGTTCCCACTGACTAGAAAAGGGAAAATATAACCCCCGTGTTTAAAAAGGGAAAAACAGGTCAGTCAGTTTCACTTTGTTGCCTGGCAAGATTATGGAGGAGATCCTTCTGGAAACTACACTAACCCACATGGAAAATAAGGAGGTGACTGGTAACAGGCAGCATGGCTTCATTAAGGGCAAATTATGCCTGACCAACTTGGTGGCCTTCTACATCAGGCTTACAGCCATGGTGGACAAAGGAAGAGCAACTGACGCCACCTACCTGGACTTTTGCAAAGCATTTGACACTCTCCCGTATGATATGGGTTCAAACTTGAACACAGGGAGTTTCGGTTAGATATAAGGAAGAAGATCTTTACTGTGAGGGTGGTAAGGCACTGGAATGAGTTGCCCAAGGAAGTTGTGAATGCTCCATCCCTGGCAGTGTTCAAGGCCAGGGTGGATGGAGTCTTGGGTGAGATGGTTTAGTGTGAGGTGTCCCTGCCCATGGCAGGGGGGTTGGAACTAGATGGTCTTAAGGTCCTTTCCAACCCTAACTATTCTATGATTCTATGATATCCATCTCTTAATTGGAGATACATGGATTTTACAGATGGACCACTTGGTGGAGAAGGAGTTGGCTGGATGGTTGCACTCAAAGAGTTGCAGTCAACAGCTCAATGTCCGTGTGGAGACCAGTGATGAGTGGTGTTCCTCAGGGGTTGGTGTTGGGACTGACACTGTTTAACATCTTTGTCAGCGACATGGACAAGTTTGCCAATGTGTGGTTGACACACTGGAGGGAAGGGATGCCATCCAGAGGGATCTTGACACGCTTGAAAGAGGGGACAATGCCAACCTCATGAAGTTCAACCAAGTCAAGTGCAAGGTCCTACACCTGGGCCGGGCCAATCAGAGGCACAGCTACAGGTTGGGTGGAGACTGGATTGAGAGCAGCCCTGAGGAGAAGGACGTGGGGCTGTTGGTTAATGAGAAGCTCAACATGACCCAGCAGAGTGTCCTTGCAGCCTAGAAAGCCAATTGCATGCTGGGCTGCATCAAAAGGCGTGTGGCTAACAGGGTCACCTTGAGAGAGGTGATTCTCTCCCTCTGCTCCTCTTTCCCACCTGGATCTGTATTCAGCTCTGGGGCCCCAAACATAAGAAGGACATGGACCTGCTGGAGCAAGTCCAGAGGAGGACCACAAAGATGATCAAAGGGCTGGAGCACCTCTCCTTTGAAGACAGGCTGAGAGAGTTGGGTTTGTTCATCCTGGCTCAGGGGAGACCTTAGAGCAGCTTTCCAGTACCTAAAGGGGTCCTACAAGAAATCTGGAGAGGAACTATTTACAAGGGCATGTAGTGACAGAACAAGGGGGAATGGCTTTAAGCTGCAAGAGAGTAGATTTACGTTAGATAATAGGAAGAAATTCTTTACTGTGAGGGTGTGAGACACTGGAACAGATTGCCCAGAGGAGCTGTGGGTGCACCATCCCTGGAGGTGTACAAGGCCAGGTTGGATGGAGCTTGGAGCAACCTGGTCTATTGAAAAGTGTCCCTGCCTGTGGCGGGGAGTTGGAACTGGATGATCTTTAAGGTCCTTTCCAATCCAAACCATTCTGTGATTCCATGCTTCTATGATTCTGTGATACTGTCTCTTTTCCTCAGTCTCCTGGGCTTTCTTGATGACTTACCTCCCTTTTTTACATCTTGTCAGTATTGTGTTCGCTTAGCCTAATTCTCTACATCCATCAAGGCCCTCACACAAGCTGCACACAGCAAAGAACATTTGCATGCTGTCCTCCACCCCCTTCCTACATTGTGCTGATATCTGGGATCCTTCCAGCACCTTTTGTCATCACTCCTGGGATGCTGTTCCTTCCTCCCTGCTCATCCACCTTCTGCCCTCCTTATCAGTCAGAAAGGCAATTGTGTGTATAAACTGTTATCGTAAAAAGCTTGCTCTCAGTTTTCTGGAACAAATTTTTTCATACATTTTAATCAATGTCTACTTTAATCCTCTTAAAAAAATAGTGCTATTCTGTATAAGGAGAGCAAAATAAAACAGAAAGAAAACAGAAAGAAGTTGTCTTTAGCAGCTAAATCTTTTACATATCTATGTATTTGTTTGGCCAGATAATCATAGAGACCTTTTAAAAAACCTTTTAAAATTTCAAAGCAGCAAGAATAAAAATGTGATCTCCCTGAAGACTTGTGTGTTCCATCCTCTATCTTTAAATGATCTTTAAAAAAACTTTTGAGAAAATAATAATAATAAAAAAAAGATTCTTCTGGGAGTAAATGCAACATATATCAATTAAGGGCCTTTATTCCAGATTGTCTGAGTAGGGAAGTCCAGGCGCAACTAATGAATATTTGACTGTAGCTTGTACTGTACTATAGCTGTGGCCCCTGCAAAACATGCAGCTATCATCTGATAGATAGAAACTATTTCCACATTACAGACACTCTTCCTAGAAATTTTGTATCATGCAAAAGTATAGCAAACCATAAATCTGCTGAAATGTATTTTATAACACAAACTTGAATTTTAAGCTTGTTCATCAACATTAACTGACACTGTTTTTTAAATTTTCCTCCTCCTACTTGTGTTCAAAAGGAGACACTGAAGCTAATAAGGGGAAATTGCCTCTGCGTCTTATCCATCACCAACCTCTGCTTCCACTTATTCACATCACTATGAACCCAGAGGCACTGTAAGACCAGCAGCAGGGCTGGCACTGTTTTGCACAGCTGGAGAGACCAGCACCTTCTGCACTTTCAGGGCCACATTTTTGACTCTTTAAGATGAAGAAGTCAGATGCAGATGCAAGCACACACGTCTGTAATGATGAGCAGGATCGATGAGAGCATTAATTCCCCCAGTTGTTTAATGCAGTGGACGTGTTTCTCTAGAGAGCTGAGTTCAAATTCGATTTAGATGACAAGTCAAAATGATGTTGGCCATTTTTTTCCTCCCTAGGAGATATCTATCTACCTCCAGCCTCCATGACATAATTGGCAATATCTTCTCAGGACAAATCAGGTCTGAGATTGATAAAGACTGCTGGGCTCTGAACCTTGAACCACGGCTGCCTGCCCCATTCCTTACTCTGACTGATACTGCAAGTTCTGTATGAGCATAAAATGAATATACAATAGTTCAAATAATGGATTCATTAAAACCATTAATGTCTGCTGGAGGGGTTCACGCCTGCATCAACATTGACAAGAGGAATTCTTCTGTTGATTTTGAAAGGGATCTGGAGACCCAGTAATGGCTACATTTAAGCCAGCCATTTTCCAGAACACCCTACCAACTTTTAAGGTCTACAAATTTTCCTGCTGAAATGCATATGAGCATGCTCCTGGCCTCGGTTCCCTAGCCATCTGCACTGAGATCTGAAGACACATTTGAATGTAGACTTGCATGTAGTTTGAGCACACAACTTTCCTCTTGGTGGGCCCCAGGGCAAAGGAAGGGGAAGAGGTGTGCATGTGTGTCTCCTTCTGCAGGCAGGACTCCTCCAGGATGTATGCCCAGTTCTGAAACCAGGAGTATCTCCCTTCTTCAAGGCCACCTTGCTGTTTCTATTTGGGAATGACTGTGGGCTAAATTTCAACCGTGATATTGAACTCCTTTTTACCAAGCCCTGTTATAGAGATGCTGAATATTTCCTGAACTAAAAAAGCTGCTAAAGCAAACAAAGGGGTTTGGGCTCCTCCCAGCCTGCAGAATTTTCTGTTCTTTTAAGAGGTAAGATGGATACTTTTTTTCTTTACACTCAGACCATATCCCAGCTGTAATTGTGGCTCTGCTCCTCATTACTGTGCCGACACTCAATGTCAAACTCTGGGTGGACAGAGCTGAGCAGGGAGGGGAGAAAGTTTACCTCCTTAAGTTTTGCGCTTTTGGCAATACCTGTTAAAAACCATGTTTTATTCACTATTCACATGTGGAGAGACTTTCAAAGGAGTCTTAGTATATACTAGTAACAAAATTTAATCTTCGGCATTCAGCTTCCTCTCCAAATGAAGGACGATGTCATCTCTGGGTTCAAGAATATGAAAAGATGTGAATTCTTAGCTCTAACTAAAAAGGACATTTCCCACCTAGTTCCTGTTTCAATGTACAAGGGTTGTATTTAGCGATTCAGTAAGACCACCTTGACATTTAAACATATGTCACTCACTTCAAAAATGTTTCTAGCCCTCCACCCTCCTCAACCCCTCGGCATCTATGAAAAGGAAACTGAGTCTTCTAAGGGCATCTGTCAAATGTCAGGCAAGCATGCATAATCTGCAGTGTGCTCCCAGGGTAACCACTGAATAGTTGCTGTTAAACCCATCTGAAACTAAGGAAAGAGCTAGACCTGTGGAAATTAAGTACAAAACAGATGGAACTTTTAAAAACAATTTGTTGGTACAAATGCAGATACCTCCACTTTGCAGCACATGAGTCCATCGCTAGTCACAGCAGACTACTGTGGCACACATTCATGACACTGGCTGTCATAATTAATTTCTTGGCAATCATTGCTGGGAAAAGAAAGTCACAGAGAATTAAGCTAGCATGAAGTATCCACCACCAGAAGAGGAGAAAAAAGCCTTTAGGAAGACCAAAATTGAGCTTTGATTTCTATGCCCTGTAGCTTATTAACCTTAAACTGTGAAATCCTTGAGAGAATGAGGATAGAGTACGAACAGAACAACTGCAAGACTTTGCTCTGTATTACTGAAATGAAGTGTTTATGTGTACTGCTGCAGAACATAAATGACAGAGATGGTGAGAAACTTAGTATTTGCAAGGTAATAAAATAAATGGGCAGAGGAAGTTTTCCTTAGCTCATAATGATTTATAAGGCAAACTAGTTGCCTTCTAATCTATTATTCTTGGTAACAGTTCCCTTCCCACAGAAGGGTGTATTTATATATGCAACATATCCAGTAATATCCAGTCAGAAGCTGAATGATTTATCTCACGGTCTGCAAATTACATTAACAACATAATTAATAACTTAGATATAAAAACTGTGTATGTCAGAGCAGTATGTCATGTAATCAATGGCAACAAATCATTTTTTCTCTGGTGTTTAATGATACTTTCAAGAGAGCGAATCTATAAAACAGAAGACTCAATCAATGAGGAGGTTGCATACATTGTCTGTCCTATTTGCAGACTTGAAAACTAAAAAAACTTTATTGTTTAAATTTTAACTATTGGAAATCAATCTGGGAACGTAAGCTGAAAGGAAAAAAGTATTAATGGCAAAAAAAATATTGGTATCTGTAAAATCTAGTCAGAATTGCCAACTTCCCAGGTATTTTTAAATGCTGATCACGTAAAACATTTATGAAACCATTATTGCTTGCACAAAAGCACAAACATGGGCAGTACATTGAAAAATTGTCTTTTGAAAGGGGAGTGCTCTTCCTCCTAACTATAATGTACAACTTGGATGGGTCCTGCAAAATCAATGAGCTTTCCTGACAACCTTAGTTCATTTCCAATGCCTTCCGCTGAAAGCTTTAGTCAAAGCCCACCTCATTCATTCTCAGGAGCAAAATAAGGTAACGCATTTGTGCAGGGCATAAGCTCTCTTTCATTGACTGACTGGGTGAACATTTGCTCCACTTGTTTCCGTAGGAAGGTGATCTGCATACAGGGGAAAAAGCCCTTACCTAGCAACTGCTCCAGACTGCCAGGTTCCTCCTTGGTTTTTGGCAACATGCTTTTCCACTTGCACTGACTCATTTCAGGCAAACACCCTCATTCAGAAGTCAGGGCTGTAATTCAGGAAATGCTTTCATGTTGTTATGACAGGCAGATTTTTTTTATTCATTTTTCACACTAAAATGGAAAGAATGACTGCCTTCTGTGTAGCTTGGAGGCACTCAGAAGCTTTAAAAAAACCCCAAGAATTAATAAGGACTTCATGTCTTTTCTATGCTATCTATCTGGAAAAACCATCTACGAGGCCCAGGAGGACCACAGAACCTGGAGCTCCAGATCCACACAGGCACTGAAATACATGTGGATGGGATTCATCTTTCCAAACTTCTGATAGATGTCTACAGTGTCCACTTCTGGGCTGGTTATCCCACTTTCTATTAGTAATGGCAAGAAATAAGGACTTGTAGGGTCCTAGATGTAGAACGATATCAGAGGTGAACATGAGGATGAAGTAAGTAGTCTCTTCCAACTGACTCTAAAAAGTGGCCACTTCAGGTGGAGAAGTCTATCTGCAAGTTGTCTGTGGTTTTTCACACCAGCACCTCTTGTTTGCCAGGAGCTTTACAGTCCTGAATGCCTTTGTGGATCTGGCCCATAATACCTCAGAGAAGAGCAGGTATGATGGACCTGCTTTGTTATGCTGATCAGGAGGGCAATCTGCAATGCTCTCTTATGATGCACAGACAACAAAGTTCAGCCTCCACCTACTCCCAGCCCCACCCTGTCCCCTGCCTCCCTGCTTGCTTCTGGCCATGGAGGGTATTATACCTTGAGCAGCTACAGAGTAATAATTACTATTTGTGTGCATTCTTTTCATTGCCATATTTTTTTAGAAGCTACTCCTGATCTTGTTCAAAGTGTGACGCATTGAGGATAACAACTCCTGGGACAAACAAATAGCACTGTTCAGCAGTGTAAGCCTCACTTTCCAGTTGCATATGTATGTATTTGTATGCTTCCCAAGGCAAGCTAGAAACCAACTCTGGCTGTGCTGTGACAAGGTTAGAGGGAGGGATTGAGGGAGGAAGGGAGGGAAGGAGAACAATAAGATTTTAGATATCTAGAACAGAGAGCATACGGTTAGACAAGAATAACCCATACACACCAAAAGCCAGAGACAGCTAAGGATCAGTTACACATTGAGCCTCTAATGATCTGCTTACATCAAAAGCCCTTTCAAAGCACAGCAACATACCTGCCCTGCAAAGGCTCCTGAGCTACGGGATAATGTAATCATCCATACAATATCCTTTCTCTTTTGTGAGTAGTTTAAGCAAAGAAAAGCAGCCGCTTTGACTCGAGTATTAAGCCTCATCTTGAACAATAACTAGGAACAACAATGCCACCTTATTTGCTAAAATGCGCTCTGTGTGTGTGTGTATGCAGAATGACTACCTGGGATATCTGGGCATTCCTTGCACAGCTTCAGTATTTTTTTCTTTTAATTTTTGATTTCAGTGCTCATTGTGCAGTGGTGTGAGAGCTGGGGATAAATTCTCAAATCGGTTGAATTCATCTTATTTGTTTCACGAGCAGGTATTTAGATGAGCTTTGTCTCCCTAAATCTCTTAATATAAAGAGTAAACTAGATTGCCTGTGAGTGTATTGACTGTGTTAAGAATGCTGGATTGTATTGCAAAGGAGTTCAGGCCTGTAATGTTATCACTCAGCAGGAATGGATCCCATCAGAAGGCACATGGCGTGCCATGACGTAGCCAGCCTTAGACCACAAAAGGAGACTTTTCTCTGTGAATTAGACAAACCACACAAAAGGCAACAATAGCTAGCATAAACACTATTTAATACTATTCACAGGCTATTGAAGAGATGGGCGTTGACTAAGAATTGCAGCAAAGCCAGTACATTGTTGTCAGATGAAAGGACGCCTAATGAACAGGAAGCATCATTTGAGCAGGCTGACAGTAACCATATAACTGCAGGATTGTGGGACTGGCATTTACCCCATGGGTCTTTACAGTCAAAAAAATAAAGAGAAATTAAAGCATAAGGAATCCTTTTTTGTAGGCACTTAGAGCCCATAAAGCAACACAAGAAAGTGTACAATTGTCTTTTCATGATTTGTCTGTGCTTCAGCTAATCATAAAAAAGAACTTTTGGGGTGCAGTAACTATAGGTTCTGTGTCGTAAAATAAGCCCTTCAAACAATAGAAGATTTGGGTATTTCCAGATTGTCCCAATTGAAATAAGAGCTACGTTTTTTTCCCTCAGCTATCTCAAACTAGATTCTAGCAATGGCTCCCTTAGTAATGTCATGATGATAAACACTTTCGTACTTGCCCCAACAATCAGGCTAAATAAATGCTCTTGCAGTGGTCCTACTTTGTTTGCTAATTTGTAACAGTAGAAGGAACCTAATTAAATAGATTCCCTTCTGATACAATTATTCCAACTATGTTCTACCATTCCTATGATCACACATAATAGAAAATAGTTTCGAATTGTTGCTGCTTTGTGTTTTTAACCTTTTGAATCATGCGCTTAAGATGCAAGAAGGATGTTAAAACTTGTTTCTGTCAAGACTTCAGCTGAGACAGAAGGGACTCGGGTTCCCTAAGAACAGAGGTCCGAGAGTCGAATTTTGTTAGTGAGAGTTTTTCTGAGTAAGACTGAAAATATTTTAGCACTGGCATGTTTCAAAATGTTATTTGGGAAACTGAATCTGGAATAGTGTCCACAGAAAGACCTCCAGGCCACTTAGGCCTGTTATTTGGCAAAAGGCTGTGATGACTAGCATTGTGGCCAGGAAGAGGATATTATTACGTTCTGAAACTGAAGAACTGGCTCTATATTGTTTGCCACTGCCTGAGCAGTGGAGTTATATATATGTATGTATGCATGCACACACACACATATGTATATATATATATGTATGTGGACTGGAGGGTCAGCTCCTATATTCTTGATTTCTCAGCACCCTGCCCCAGTAATCCAGGAACCAGTGCACATGAGGGGCTGCAGGGAGGATGGATATGTATCTTTTTACTCCCACTTCTGGACACTTCAGCTACAAAAAGCCCCAAACCAACATTTTTGGCACTGACACTGTGAGTAGGAAGCAAAGCAAGTTTTGAGTAACAAAGAAGTATATCCTATATCATGATTTAATCCCCTTCTCCGCTAACCACTATCAGTTCTTTCAATAGGTGCACTGTAATACACTTTCAAAAAAGAAAGAGAAAGCAGGTGTCAAGGGAATGAAAACCTAAGATCCTTTTCCACATGAAACGGCTGTGAAAAGGCAATCCATGTTGAACTGTGTTTCAGAGGATTCCAGCTAAATTGCCCCCTTAAGGATTTCATTTTCTTTACAAAAATTCAACTACTTGAAAATTAGTTCTACGTTAAAAATTCTCTGAATGAACAAATGAGGGATCCAGCCAGCTCCTGACTCACTATCAGCCCAATTTACCTCACCCACACAAACCTTTTGATATGTTCTGAATTAGAGCATTGGTTATGCAGCTAACTTTATATGCTGTTTATTAACTGGCAGAAGGAGACCAAAAGAAACACTCAGATTATAGCATGCTGTGCCATTACGCTGTTTTTAAACATTCCCTTTATATTTATATAAATATATGTAAACATACATTAAAATAGAGAAGATTATTTTCACCTTTAGAGTCAGAGTGACTGATTCATCTAGTTCTAGAAATATATAAAATATGATTATAAAAATTCATGGAGCTTGAGCTGGTAAGTTGGTAGTTCATGTTTAAGGGGACACAGCTAAGATTTTCTGGGCAGAACAAACCAAGTAGGATGTGTGTGAGGATGATTGAATGAATAGCTGATTTCAGCTTTAACCACTGAGTGACTAGTGTAGTTTATCATACATTTAAGGCTGGAAAAGAAAAACAAAAAGAAACAAAAAGAAAGAAGAGAAATAGAAGTTTAATTAAATGCCATGGATGCAGTATAATGCAAATCTCACAAATAGAGCATAATTGGTTTAGCAGAGAGATCCAATGCCATAAATAACCATTCATAATCATATACAATTAACATATCAATAGTTCTTTTTTGGAGTTATAGTCCATAAGCTAAGTTAGTTCTTCACTAGAAAAGTCTGGCAAAACCAAGCTGTTAATTAAACCCTTTTCAGACTTTGGTGCCACATTTCGACTCCTCCACACAAAAGTCTGAACCTATTATGGTGTCCCTCTTCTTCACAAGCAGAAGGACAGATTTTTTGCCTATTTAATACCACATAAAACTTCAGAGAATAACAGCAATCTCAAGCCTTTCCACTACAGCTGCCTGGATGAGGTTTCCTGTGCCGTAGTACAGCACTGGGACAATGCAGTAGAGTGGAGACTTGAGCTTTTTGTGCAGCATTGAACGGAGCTTGTGCCTGATATTGAAAAAGACTTTGTGGTTAGCTCAGACAGTCTTAAAAGAAACTATTCCCAGCTGAGGGTTTATGAACTTTAGGTGATAATTATAAGAACAGGTTAAATATCACTGCAGCTTTCCGGTACCTAAAGGGGGCCTACAAGAAAGCTAGAGAGAGACTTTACAAGGGCGTGTAGTGAGAGGACAAGAGGGAATGGCTTTAAACTGACAGAGGGTAGATTTACATTAGATAATAGGAAGAAGTTATTCCCTGTGAGGGTGATGAGGCACTGGCACAGGTTGCCCAGAGAAGCTGTGTCTGCCCCATCCATGGCAGTGTTCAAGGCCAGGTTGGACAGAGCTTGGAGCACCCTGGTCTAGTGGAAGGTGTCCCTGCCCATGGCAGGGAGGTAGGAACTAGATGAGCTTTAAGGTCCCTTCCAATCTTTACCATTTTATGATTCCATGATCACCTTTTCCTCAGAATGAATTAATGTCCCTCTTCCAGGTATATTAACAAAAATTCAATCGTGATCTCTCAGCAGAAGCAAAGAGCTCATTAAAGAATGTCAAAGAGCTTGCCCACTAGCTGCAAAAATGCTGAGACCTTTCTGAGTACTCCCAAATTAAAGGGGAATTAGAAAAGCTTTAACCATTTTCATAAAGGGCTGAAATTTTCACCTCAAAATTGCTTCAAAGAATGGTGGCTCCCCAAGTAGCTGGAGTCTCTGCTCTGCTTTGAAGAGAAGACGTGCAGACAGGCTTGCTTTCCAACTTTGCACCTTTTCTGGGGTTTGCCTTTACTATTAACTTCACAAAACGTAACTCCACAAAACAAACACGGGCCCCTTCTTGCCTGACTGCTTCTTAGATTGCTGAGGGCCTTCCTGCACCCCCGCTCCTCTTTCTATCCCTCTCCAAAGGTCTCTCCTTTTTGCTTGATCAGTTTCCACTTCAGCAGATCTCCACTGTCTCTGTGGAGGCTTCAGCCATTGGAGAGGAAGATGACTAAATAGTTTAGGTCACTGCCATGCTGCTCACTTCCTTTTGTTAAGCCCCCTCTTACGAGTGTGCAGTGATGCCGGTTTTGTTTCTAATTTACTGGTAAGTTATCTTTTAATGAAGACTCCGCTGAAAGGCCTGGGAGCAACTCTGTGGTCCTGCATGTGACAACGTTTTATCTTCATATCCACACATTTTCACCCTCACCCACAAATCAGTCAGGCAAACCATGAGGAACAACTTCTGTATTTAGCTGCATTATAACAACAGAGTTTGCTACTAAAAATACTGCTTTTTGAGTTGGCACCCATCTCACCACAAAGAATACAAGGACACAAGGACTTACCAGGATCCTTCCTCAAAGGAACCATGTCAAGCTTCAGAATCAGGTATATTTTTAAAAGATGCCTTTCTTGTCCAATGAATGTTGCTATATTATCAGCAAATCAGCTTAAACACAAATTATAGTTAGGACAGATATCATAGGAGTGATAAAACATTTTTCTGAGCAAATGTCCCTTCCAGACTCTTTGTTGAAATGAAATGAGACTCCAAGACGGAAAATTGAGTAATGAAATGTCACCTTTCACCCCCTTAATTCTAATTCTATACTAGGGTCTGTGGGCTTTCTTACTAACATTTCATTAACAATGCTCTGGGAGGAATAGGGAGTTTGATTGATGGGACCAGTGTTACACTAAGCTAGTTGATAATTTCATATTGGATGTCATACAAAGATATCTAATAGTACTTAAATCATTAGCTGATGTAAAACAGAGAACATTTAAATCATGAGATAATGGGTACAGAAGCTGTACTAATGCTTCCTAATCTCTGAATCAGCTGATCTTTCAAAACCAAACTCTAAATCCAGAGTTTCCAAATTCTCTAATACCAGTTCAAAACTGGCAGGCATGGAAAAAACAACAGCCTGCTAGTCAACACTGCAGCGTTACGGCCACAGATCTATGAGCTTAATCACTTGCTAGGACTTGATGACATTACTCATTAATTTAATGTGGTTTTTATCTTCAGAAGTAGAATAGCACACATAGTGGAATATATTCCACACACCTGTATGCTTGCTTTGTATCGTGTGTGCTCTACGTATGAATGAAGCTTTGTGGGCAGATGTTAGTGGCACTGAAAACAGCAAGTGCCAATGTAAATAATATCTCTACTTCTTTTGGAGCACAGCATAGTCCTCCACTCCCTCAAGAATGTGGGCACAAGCCTTTGTTCAGGTGAGGGCATGAGGAGACATCTGAGGAGTACTAGAAGGAAATTGTGGATCCAAAAGGGGAATGAGTGTGCCAAGCCTGTCAGAAAAGCCAATATTGTTGCAAGGCGCCACTCCAGGGGCTGATGGGACATGAGGCAGTTGGGTCAGTCATGCTCAATCTGTTCCCCTGTGAAACCTACCCATTTCTCTGTTTCCCACTGACAAATTTTTATGATCATTGCTTGATCAAGGAGACTTCTCTCAAAGAGCCCTGTCATTGCCTTGAGAAGTGAGCTATTCAGGTGGGTTAAGCTTGGGCAGCATGGAGACCATCATGAGCACCACAAGGAGCTTCAGATGAGAGGTGGCCACGTGGTACAGTTTTTCAGTCACTAAAGGCAGCTAATGCTCATTCACATGGGGCAGTAACTGGCTGACCAAACACAAATTTCGGGGTAATTTTAGACATCTAACTGTACCCAAGACAGCTGCATAGAGCTTGCTGATACGACTCACACCCTTTCAGTATAGCCCAAGGCCAGGTGGGACACTCTACACCTATGTTTAGAAAACTTACTACCAGTCATAAACACAGCATGGGGTGTAAACAGGCAGAGTTTGCAAAACAACTGTGGTGAAACAAAGTGTGGAGAAAAGGAATTGTGAAAAGGTCATAAACAGAGATTTGTTGGTGATGGCTCTTCCAGGAGCATCAGGAGCAGGATTTGGAGTAATATATATCAAAGGATGTGGGGGGAGAATTTGAGAAGAATGGTGACAGGTTTTGAGCAATGGGTGAAAGGAGAGGATAGGAGAGGATAGGAGAGGAGAGAAAATGGAAAGGAAAAAGAGAGAAAATGGAGAGGGAAGGAGGGAAGGGAAGGGAAGGGAAGGAAGGGAAGGGAAGGGAAGGGAAGGGAAGGGAAGAGAAAGGAAGGAAAGGGAAAGGAAGGGAAAGGAAGAGAAAGGAAAGAAAGGGAAGGGAAGGGAAGGGAAGGGAAGGGAAGGGAAGGGAAGGGAAGGGAGGGAAGGGAAGGGAAGGGAAGGGAAAGGGAAGGGAAGGGAGAGAAAAGAAGGGAAGGGAGAGGAAGGGATAGGAAGGGAAAGGAAAGGAAAAGGAAGAGAAAGGAAGGGAAGGGAAGGGAAGGAAGGGAAGGGAAGGGAAGGGAAGAGAAGAGAAGAGAAGAGAAGAGAAGAGAAGAGAAGAGAAGAGAAGGAAGAGAAGAGAAGAGAAGAGAAGAGAAGAGAAGGGAAGAAGGAAGGGAAGAAGAGAAGAGAGAAGAAAAGAGAAAAAAGGAAAAAGAAAAGGAAAAAGAAAAGGAAAAGAAAAAAAGAAAAGAAAAGAAAAGAAAAAGAAAAGAAAAGAAAAGAAAAGAAAAGAAAAGAAAAGAAAAGAAGAAAGAAAGAAAGAAAAGAAAAGAAAAGAAAAGAAAAGAAAAGAAAAGAAAAGAAAAGAAAAGAAAAGAAAAGAAAAAGAAAGAAAAGAAAGAAAAGAAAAGAAGAAAGAGAAAAGCAAAAAGAGAAAAAGGAAAAAAATGCACCCTGAAACAGTGTTTCACTGCTGACTAGAGCTACCCAAGCTCTGTTATATACTTGAATGAGTTTCCCCCAACTCCTGGACTGGGGTCACACTCAGAGCCTTTATTTCATTGCAGATGGTAAGTGGGCAACACAAGAGAGTCCTGCTTCTGCTGCCCCTAACAAGCAGGGCCATTCAACAAGAGCCCTTCGACATCCTAACCCTTGCTCTGGGATGGGCCATTTTGAGCACTTCTGTTCAGACTTCCCTTTTGTCTTAACTTCCTTTCAACTTAACTTCCTTTCCTCCTTAGGATTTTTTTTCTTTTCTTTTTTTTTTTTCTTTTTTATTTTTCTTCTTCTCCCCCCCGCCCCCCCCCCCCCCCCCAAAAGACACTGCACAGTCCAGAAATTCCCTGCTCCTTGTGTTGCATGTCTGGAATCCTAACAAGTCAAACCACAGGAGTTAAGCCAAAAATTTGAATGGAGACAATTAAATTCTTCAACACTTGCGAAAATTAAGGAGTAATAATTTATACTGACTTTAAAATCCACCCCATCTGTTAGTACATTTCTAACAATGCGATTTGTCACAGTAAAAAGTAATTAAATGAAATGTATAAAAACGAGTCTCGTACTGTTTTATGCATGAAATACATTTTATTATAATTAGTCACCTGAACAAAGGATGATGAAGCGATTGTAAACGGCAACACTTACAGAATGTAAACACAAAGAAGATGTAGTGCAAGCAAAATATTTTCTCCATAAAGAGTTGATCCGCACAGAAAATTTGAATGGTAAAACTGAGTTTTATTTAGGTAATCCAATTGTCTTCCAGAAACAGAAAGTTTTGCAAAAGGAGAGCAGTTATGTACAGTGTTGGGGCCTGATTCAGAGTCAATTAAAAGGCTCCTGCTGATTTCAGTGGCTTTCAACCAGCTTCCTCAGTGTGCCACTATGCCGAAGAGCTCCCTCAGTGAGCCAATAGAAGGAATCAATGGTCTTTTACACTAAAAGAAGAATAACCCACCCGGATTAAATTGATCTCACTGGCTCAACTACGTAAAAAGTTCACATTAAAGCTGCCCATTATCATATGAATAAACAAACCTTTCTAATGCTGCTATTGTTTTTGCCATTTCTATGTTATTTTGTTGTGATTTGGGGGTTTGATTTTGGTTTTTGCTTTTGTCTTTTTTTTTTTTTTTCCCCACTTGACACTTGCAGACACACCTGTATTTTATTTCTGAGCTGGGAAACAGAAAGCTCTTTGGTTCAGTGTAATACTTTCAGCTGTGAGGAGGGGTTTCTGCTTGTGTGTACAGATTAAACAAGAAACTACAGGAAGAAAAGGAACTTAAAAAACATAGTACTAAAGCCAGATATAATGAAAATCTGTTGCAGAGGAGGGAGATGGGGTTTATGCCATTAGCAGAAACAGCAGCAAAACCAGAGAAACAAAAACCACCCAGAGCAGGAATGATGAGGAGCCCCATTTCTAACCTGACTTCTCCAAAAGAAGACTGTCCCTGTCGGGTCATTTAGCTGGAGCCACTGGCAGTTATCACACAGCCTTCTCCAAAGGACCAGCCCTCTGCAGCCTTCCCAAAGAAACAGACATTCAGACAAAATGATTTAGGGTCAGAATAGGTAACAATGTCTGTCCCTCTAATTTTAGAATGAATTTCTAATATGTCTCAGATACTTAAACCTCCTTCTTCCTCTTCCTGAAGCTATAGTCTTTCAAGTTTTCTTCTGCTTTTGGGCAATGAAGATTTTGTCTGTAATGTTGAAAAGACAAAATCCAAAGAACTTTGGTTTGATGAATTCCTGGAGGGAATTTTTGTCTTTATTTATGTCTCCCAAATGAAGAATTTAAGTTATGTAAATTTAAGTTGCCAACTTTATATTATGCTTGTGCATGCTTTGTGTTTCTTTAATTAACTCTTACTCCTGTGATGTAGGAAAAGGACAAACTACAATCACAAGAATCAAATTTTCCAGAAAGTAGCACACAAAAAAAGCATTAGTGTTCTTGGTCATCCTTTTTTTTACCTATTTATGCCCAAAATCTAGCCAATCATTATTACCCACAGCTAAGAGCACTGTAGCCCACAACATCACTATATTGACTCTTAAGAAAAAAAAGAATAAGTGACATTGTTCATAACTCAAACATCACTACTATATTTCACTTCCAGCATTTAAAAATAAAAAACAGAACAAAACAAAGCCTTCATTATTTAAGTTAAACAATGAAAACGTTACTGCTTTGCTTGAAGCCCTGCTTTGCTCCAGTGTCTTAGGACATCTTATTTCCTGGAGACTAATGGAGAATATGTTTTATAAGACACAGATATGTGCAAAGCAAAGCCTCTTTAGATCAGCTCCAGGATTACAGGATGCCCTGAAATGAAGAAAAAAAAGCGTGAAGGGGTTGTGCCAGGAAAATGTGAGAAAAAACAGTTTTATTTCACTGTCAAGATAAGTTATGGGGAGGCAGTTTTAAAAGGTTGTCATCTCCTTTACTTTTCCTGTTACCTGGAAAATGCTTAGAATAAAGAAGAATAAAATGTGAAAATGCCTCAGCTTGTGCTAGCAAGCCAGAGAAGTGTTGACAGGATTACAGAAGTTGCCTAATTAATTCCTTCTTTGCTAATATGCACCCCAAGAACTCCACTTTAACTGGTAAACAATCAACAATTCAGGAAGCTAAACTCAGGAGCTAAATACCAAATATGAATGCTCTTCTTTCCTGCTGGGGCTTGCCCATCACCAGAGCTGCTCCCGTGGGCAGTAGGGATGGCTTTGGAGCAGGGGCAGCCCCCATCCCTGCTCATCCCCCTCAGCTGCACAGTAACACCACAGTGGTGGCAGGCCAGGAGCGATGGCCATCAGCTCTACAACCTCCCCAAAGGCAGGGTGACCCTCCTTCTCCCCCTCTTCCACCAGGGCTTGGAAAGGGGAGAGGCATAACTTCACCCTGATTTTTTAACTTCTTTTTCTTTAAGGGGCAGGAATGGATCATCAGGTGTGTATGCACACTTGTGAGAGGTTTGCTTTCCAGGCAGCCCTGTGAGGAGAGGAGGGGAGGGAAGGGGAGGACAGGAGAGGAGAGGAGAGGAGAGGAGAGGAGAGGAGAGGAGAGGAGAGGAGAGGAGAGGAGAGGAGAGGAGAGGAGAGGAGGGGAGGGGAGGGGAGGGGAAGGGAGGGGAGGGAAGAGGAGAGGAAAGGAGAGAGGAGAGGAGAGGAGAGGAGAGGAGAGGAAAGGAGAGAGGAGAGGAGAGGAGAGGAGAGGAGAGGAGAGGAGAGGAGAGGAGAGGAGAGGAGAGGAGAGGAGAGGAGAGGAGAGGAGAGGAGAGGAGAGGAGAGGAGAGGAGAGGAGAGGAGAGGAGAGGAGAGGAGAGGAGAGGAGAGGAGAGGAGAGGAGAGGAGAGGAGAGGAGAGGAGAGGAGAGGAGAGGAGAGGGAGGGATGTCCCTCCCAGAGGATGCAGCTGATGCGCTCTCCATGTAGGCCCTGTACTAAAACCTGGTGTGACAGTGACCAGCATCTGGATCTCTATCTCATATGGCTTGAACGTATATGCACATGACTTGAAAATTATGGCTCATTCCTTGGCATATTATAGATAGTCCAATGTTTACACATCTGAAGAAGCAGAAATTGCTGTGATTTATCATAGAATCATAGAATGGTTTGGGTTGGAAGAGACCTTAAAGATCATCCAGTTCCAATCTCCTGCCATAGGCAGGGACACCTCCCACTAGACCAGGTCACTCAAAGCCCCATTCAACCTGACCTTGGACACTGCCAGGGATGGGGCAGCCACAGCTTCTCTGGGCAACCTGTTCCAGTGTCTCACCACCCTCATAGTGAAGAATTTTTTCCTAATGTCTAATCTAAATCTCTCCACTGTCAGCTTAAAGCCATTCCCTCTTGTCCTCTCACTACATGCCCTTGTAAAAAGTCCCTTTCCAGATTTCTTGTTTTACGATTTTTTCCCCTTTCTCTTCAAAAAAAATCAGAAATAAGTAGAAAGTTTTAATAAACCCACTTTTCTGAAACAGAAATGAATTCCAGTGCCCTGGCGTTTCCGAGTGACTTGATAGCAACCATTGTGTATCTTTATCGCTTCCTTAAAAGAATAATAAAAAAAAAATCTTACAACTCACAAAGCTGCCCCAATTCATTGCTATACTCATTTGCATGTACATTTTATTCCCATTCTTCTACCCTTTATTTGTGCCCTCTAGATGGTTAACTCCACAGGGAAGAGATTATATCTTTTCTTTTTTATACAGTTCTATGCATAATGCTCTCCTATGGTTCCTTTGGACACCACCATAATATAAATATAAATATTTACAACCACTGCTAGCACCTAGGAAGAATTATCCTGAATAGCTATACAACCATAGTCAGTAAAATTTTAAAGATCCTGGTCTGGCAAATGCATGTGAATTGCTGTTATGTATTGATCCAAATGTGAGTGATACCTGTAAGACCTGCAGCCATCCCAGTTCGTTGTTATAACTCATCTACCAGCATTGTCAGGGCTTTATATCACTGCTAACCTATATACACAGTAGGTTATGTGCCCCACAGTGTGTGAATTATTTTCTTTTTCACAGGACTCATCATTAACAGGGAGAGAAATTATAAACTCTGTCCAGGAAGCCTCTGCCTATGCAATTCTTCTCCCTTTCATTTGCAGAGTGGCACACTAAAACCTGGCAAGACAGACTGTATGCAAAGCCTTTCTGTAATAAAGGTAAGGCACAAGGGACTACTTGCAAATGACTGATTTTCTCCTTTCTACTCAGTTCCCAGCTATACATTATATGTTATGGTCTGGTGTTACAGGGAGATTATATACTTGCCACATGGTAAAAGTTTTCATGACCACTGACTCCACTTTCCACAGTTAAATCTACCGTTTTTCTAACACACACAAGCACATATGTCCTTTTCAAGTCCAGCTCAAATGAAATACAGCATCAAATAAAAATAATATTATGGCAGGTGTCTCAGTTCCAAATTGTTTTTCTTAGATTGATAGCAAGTTTTTACTCCTGGCAAAAAAGTCTGTCTTGCCAGTAATTCTTTATTGTACAAGGTTTTTTGTAAAACAGCTGTACGAGCAGTGAGGGAATTTGCTTTCTGCTTTGATGTCTAAAACGGGTCCATCTCTGAAGTACCGCTACTCTTCAGTACTAGAAATAGAATCACAGAATCATAGAATGGTTTGGGTTTGAAAGGACTGTCCGTCATATTCGAAAAATCTGTCCATCATATTCGAAAAATCGTGGCAGTCAGGTGAAGTTCCCGATGACTGGAGGAAGGGTAATATAACCCCCATTTTCAAGAAGGGGAAGGTGGAAGACCCAGGGAACTCCAGACCAGTCAGTCTCACCTCTGTGCCTGGCAAAATCTTGGAACAGTTTCTCCTGGAAAACATGCTAAGGCACATGAAAAACAAGGAGGTGGTTGGTGACAGCCAACATGGCTTCACTAAGGGCAAATCCTGCCTGACCAATTTGGTGGCCTTCTATGATGGAGCCACGGAACTGATGGACAGGGGCAGAGCAGTTGACGTCATCTACCTGGACTTGTGCAAAGCATTTGACACTGTCCTGCATGACATCCTTGTCTCTAAATTGGAGAGACATCAATTTGATAGATGGACCACTCGGTGGATAAAAAACTGGCTGGATGGCCGCACGCAAAGAGTTGTGATAAATGGCTCGATGTCCAGTTGGAAACCTGTAACGAGTGGTGTCCCTCAGGGATTGGTGTTGGGACCGGTCCTGTTCAACATCTTTGTTGGTGACATGGACAGTGGGATTGAGTGCACCCTCAGCAAGTTTGCCAATGACACCAAGCTCTGTGGTTCGGTTGATAACACTGGAGGGAAGGGATGCCATCCAGAGGGACCTTGACATGCTTGTGAGGTGGGCCGATGATAACCTTATGAAATTTAACCAAGCCAAGTGTAAGGTCCTACACCTGGGTCGGGGCAATCCCAGGCACTGCTACAGGTTGGGTGGAGAAGAGATTCAGAGCAGCCCTGCAGAGAAGGACTTGGGGGTGTTGGTTGACGAGAAGCTTAACATGAGCCGGCAGTGTGCGCTTGCAGCCCAGAAAGCCAACTGTATCCTGGGCTGCATCAAAAGAAGCATGACCAGCAGGTCAAAGGAGGTGATCCTGCCCCTCTACTCTGCTCTTGTGAGATCTCACTTGGAGTACTGCATACAGTTCTGGTGTCCTCAACATAAAAAGGACATGGAGCTGTTGGAGCGAGTCCAGAGGAGGGCCACGAGGATGACAAGAGGGCTGGAGCACCTCCTGTATGAAGACAGGCTGAGAGAGTTGGGGCTGTTCAGCCTGGAGAAGAGAAGGCTGAGTGGAGACCTCATAGCAGCCTTCCAGTATCTGAAGGGGGTCTACAAGGATGCTGGGGAGGGACTCTTCCTTAGGGACTGTAGTGGTAGGACAAGGGGTAATGGGTTCAAACTTAAACAGGGGAAGTTTAGACTAGATATAAGGAAGAAGTTCTTTACAGTGAGGGTGGTGAAGCACTGGAATGGGTTGCCCAGGGAGGTTGTGGATGCTCCATCCCTGGTGGTGTTCTAGGCCAGGTTGGACAGAGCCTTGGATCACGTGGTTTAGGGCAAGGTGTCCCTGCCCATGGCAGGGGGGTTGGAACTAGATGATCTTAAGGTCCTTTCCAACCCTTACGATTCTATGATTCTATGATTCTATGACTTACAGATCATCTAGTTCCAACCTGCCTGCCACAGTATGGGCAGGGACACCTTCCACTAGACCAGGGTGCTCCAAGCCCCATCCAACCTGGCCTTGAACTCTGCCAGGGATGGGGCAGCCACAGCTTCTCTGGGCAACCTGTGCCAGTGCCTCACCACCCTTGTAAAGAATTTCTTCCTTACATCTAACCTATATCTCCTCTGTTTAAATTAGGTGACAATTCTTAGAGACCGCCACTTTCTTGCCTACCCCAGAACAGGGGCAGATGGCTTGCACTTGGAGTGACTTCTGGTTATGTTGCTGATTTGGTCTCCTTTGGATGCTGCCCTGCACAGCCCCAGGCTGATGTTATCACACCAATAACCACAAACATGACTGGATGTGCTCTTGTCCCTGCTATCTCAGTGGCTTTCTGACCACATGGCAGTCTCTGTTCCTCAAAACAAACAGAGGGTCTGGACCTGCTGCTAAAACAAAGGTCTCAGCTGGAGTGTGTCTGTTTCTATGTCCTCAGGAAGCAGACATCTTGGTGTAGTACATGGCTTGTCCTCACTTGGTAGACCTGACCATAAGGAGAAACTGCAGAGGCTTATGGACAGCTTCCTTATGCCTGGCAGGGAACATCTGCACTGCCTTTCTCTTTCCCAAACTTTAGATGGCTGTGCATGACACGACTGCTCTGAGGTTTCACCTCAGTCAAGGGAGAAAAATGCAAGCTTTTTAGGGAAAAGTCCATTTAGGTGTATCGCTTATGATGAGATGAATCTCTTCTCAAACTGCTTCTCCTGTTTCTCACCGATATCTGGGTAAATGCCACCTCTAGCTGGCACATACATTTCAGGGGGAAAGTGACTCTGATGACATGAACCTGCACTTTTTTTGCCACCCATTTCTAAATTGAGAACTACCCACGAACCTTGCAGAAGTGCTGTGATGTGAAGTAAGCAGGAGTTGATTTACTCAAGCAATACAAGTTTCTTCACTTGTGCTGCTTACTCTGTCCTTGTCCTCAGACTGCTGTTGAATCCTGCTTCCAGTTCTTGTATTTCCCACTGCTTCCTGGGAGATATTTTCTTTCTCCTCCTCACAGTATTAGTACATGTACAGAGTGAACCCCACACCATGAAGTTATCTAGATTGTACCTCAGGTACTGAGGCCATTCCAGGAAATATCGTTAAATGTGTATTAATCCAAAACAAGACTGAAAATACAATTTTTGTATCAAGTTAGATCTGCAGCTTGAGTCAACAATGAAAATTGTTGACTTTGAAGTAGTGACCCAACTTCTGCATTTTGTCTAATGAGAAGCTCTTGTGTTTGATGGCTTGATCCATATCTTTTGTTCAGCACACAGAGCAACAAAATTTGGCTTTACCTTCTGCTAATGCAGAAACTTGGTGTCTGTCCAGAGTCACTAAACACCACTTAACTTTACCATGAGGCTGAGTTTAGCTGCCTGCTTAATTTCTCAAAGCTAGTGGGACTTGGCTGTGTTGCTTGGTTAGCATTTCATTAGCATGGCTAGAAGACTGGTTTTGAACATTTTCAACCTATCATTTGAGGGGTCTATAAAACTATTTGGAAAATTAAGTCATCTTCTACTTTGATGACAGAGGCCGTGTCCTAACTAACCTTTGGCTGTGCACTGTGAGGATCCCCAGAGCAGTGGTCTGATTCAGCACTGATGAGCGTGTGCTGGGGCTCCTGCTGGTGCTGGGCGTCACGGGTGTCAAACATGGGCATCACACCCCAGGCTGGAGCCAGGGTGCAGCAGGGTGGGTACACGCTGTGTACAGGCATTTGGCAACACTCCCAGGTCCCACAGTCTAGACGCAGCCAGTGGCTTAATTAACAGTTGAATAAAAGTTAGGCTGAAACTTTAAAGTTCCTCAAGTACTTTTGTTGTTTGCTGGCAGACTTTCCGGCCTCTGCGGAGGAGCACCCATGCACTGACACACTCCAGCCTGACATGGACCTCTAACATTGCTCATGGAGGGTTGCTCTGGTGGGGTTCACAGCCTAATGAGAGGGTCACATCAGCTGCTTTGGCGTATCTTACCTGGCCTCCATGGCCTCTCCACAGCAGGTCCTGTCGGTCTTGTGTCATACCTCCCAGCCCACATGGATGTCTTTGACGTTTTTAGACATCTAAAATGATGCTAGGCGCATGTTCAGGCACCTGAGTGAGTTGCTACGTGACATTACCCAGAGCTCCTGCTCTTCAGAAGCTTCAATCTTCAATCTTCATGCCAAATGTGGGAACCAGATCAATATGATGTGCAAATACTTATCCTTTCCTTCCTTATGTATTAATGAATTGGTGCTATCTATCTGACCAACCAGGAGCCTCAGCCTTGGGTTAGGATTTGCTCATAATGAGTACTGCACTCTACAGAAACTGGAAGTGTCTTTGCTCCAAGGAAAATGCAGAACCTGGAGCAGTAAAAGGAATCAGCGTTGATTGATAATCTTGAGATCATCACAGGAAACTCTTCCCAGGCACTAGAAAAAGTCCAAGAGTACCTGTGCACAACTTTGACATTGAAAAGGGGAATATTTTGCCCAGTCAAAATTAGTGGGGACCTACTTAAAATAGACATGAAAGGATGGATGACATCAGGTTGTGAAAGCCCTTACCAACGAAAACAAGAAACTTTTTTTCATGAGGTAAAAAAGAGAGAACAAGTGGGAGAGAAACAAAAATGCCTGCAGACCTGGCCAGGTGGGAGTGGGGCAAAAAAGCATTTCTCAAGTTAACAGAAAAGGATTTTGCAGAATCTACCCTTGCATGGAAAAGCCGTGCCTCCTGGGGTATCGCATCTTTGCCGAAGGTTGTTTTTCCTTCATCCTCTTTCTCTCTGTGTCCTCCTCAGTAAACTTGTCCGCAGAGGAATGCTGGATTAAATGAATTCCCTGGTCCAAGTGGAAAAGCACTTATCTCTCTCCAGTTCTGTGAGATGGGGCAGCAGCTTCTGGTCCTCTTACCAGATTTTAAACCCAGAAGCACTTGTACTTTTAAATAGAAATATTCTTAAAATGCAACCTATGTTTGTTCTTCATATGTGGCTGGTCTTAAAAGCAAACAGGCTTCACACGGACAATAGAAAGAGCTTGGACAGTGGTTTCTCAATCAGTTTCCACTTCTGTTCCCACTACACTAACATAGGGGTCTCTCCAAGGATATTCCAACAACAAAGGTTATCCACAGATATCCTTAAAAAGCTTAAAGCTTTTCTAGTCTCAGTATATTTAATGAATGTCTCCTAAGAATACAAATCTGTACTGTTGTAGCTCTCTTTCACCTTACCAACACACAGACAACCAGGCAAGGAGAGACCATTGTGTCATCCACTCCAAGACCCTCTATTGCACAGGACTTCCCTGAATGTATTCCTGTTTGGATTGGAGCAGATACTTAAAACAAACAAACCAACAAACAATGAACTTCATACACATGATTTTTAACTTAGGACTATGGAAACCACTACACGTGGAGGATGTTGCTGTCTGTGCGAAAAGCAATGTCTTCTCTGGTTTTGTATGTGAAAATCAAACTTAAGTTTTGCCAGAAATGAGACCAAAAAAGGTCTTTTTTTAAAGAAAATGCATCAATCAGCTGTTCTTCAGTCAGAAGAAGAGCAGCCATTTGATTTCTGTGAATACTGTCCATTCAAAACCTGTAGTGAAGACTTCCTAGTTTGCCAGACAGTTGGTGGACTCAGCCATGCCAAACTTGGCACATATTTAAGAGATATACAAACACAATGGATTAGTGGTATTTATATTTCACCCTTCACCTCTCATGGGGGTCATGTTCTCAGAAGAAGGTGACATCATTGTGAAACTTTACCCTGCTTAAGCCCCAAGCAACATGTCTCCTTATTTAAAGATCAGATTATCCCTTCTTCATTGTTTTGCATTTGAGTTTGTTTCTTTTCTCCATTTTGGGGAAGGGCAGCTTACTATTTTGAAGAGGTGATGGAGCATGTCAGGATTTAAGAAGTGAAAGGGAAGAGATTGGTTTGGATTTTCTGCCTCTCCTTTGTGTGCTCTGAAGCTCAATATACTTAAAGTGGTGACTGCAGGTACATGGGCAGAAGAAAGCTTTTGTGCTCTTATAAACCCCAGCGTTCGCTTGGACTATACCTCTGTAGTCAGAAGACAGGAAAGAAGTTCAAACAGTTTTTTAGCCACTTTCCATTTCAATGGGTGTTTATTAGCAATATTGCCAAGTCTCAGAGACCGACACTTTAAAGTAGTGATAAGGAGTTTGATGAACGCACAGATAGCACAATGCAAAGAGCAGTTACAACTATAGACCTCCCTTTATTAAAGAAAGCTAAAGGACTAAGTGTTACTCACATCTGAGTTTATAATTTTCCTCAAATGGTAGCTGGGTGTTAATACAGGGGAAACAAATGCAACCATATTGCTTCTTCCACTGACATCTCTTCTAGATAGTCTCTTACTTCACTAGCCCCAAAAAAGCTCCTCAACTTCAGCGGGTTTGTAAACTCTCCATAACTGTGGAAAACACCTATCTTCCTATGTCATCTTTATCTAAAATAGTTTGCAGAATAAGGAGAGCAAATCTGAAACTCACATCATGAATCAAAGGAGTTTCTCATGTCAAGACTTCTTAGCAATTTTAAAAAATATTGCTAATATCAATTCATTGCATTTTATATTAATGGATGTGACAAACACAGCAGATATGGTGATTTCAGGAGAAAACAGTTTCAAAGAAATATGGTAAAGCAAGTGACTCAGTGAGATATTGGCAATTCTGAGGGGAACTCATGTCATTGACCATATGGAGGTGACAAAGCATCACCTCAAAGCACTGTTCAAAGATTAATATGAGAATAATGTCATCTTCAATGTCTGCTGAAAGCACGGGTTATAATTATGTGAATATTTTGGATACTGTTTTCTTACTAAAGGTGGGTGCATACTGTCATGAATGTTTGATCAGACTGGAATTGCTTCTGCCATACTCACACCTCTTTTACTCTCACTCTCCAAGCACTGCAGTGTATTTTAATTTTACTGACATAAGTATTCGCAAAAAAAGCGAATTTCAAGATCATATATTTAACTATTCATTGGAAAAGGCATTATAATTCAGCATGCATGACTATTCATACTAGAAATACTTGTATAATTACCTCATTTGAGCCATCAGCAAGGTTTGAAATCAGAAAAAGGGGGGGGAAAGAATAAAAGAGTGCCCTTCCTTAAAAAAGCAATTGCTTTCATGGTACTGTCATAGTCTCACCCATCCTCTTTTTGGGTCAGTCATTAACAGGGAATTAAGACTGGAGAAATCTCCACATGCATTTTGATCCTGGTCTTGCTCCCACAGAAGTCAGTGGTAAAATTTCCATCAATTTCAGTAGTACTGCATCAGAGCCTTCATCCGTGTAAACATTAAGTAAGAGAAGAAGAATAGCACCATGCAAGATACATGACCAATCATGACTTACTTCTTAGAAGAAAAATACTAACAGGCATTAACAAATAATTGCAGATTTCTCTGTTAGCATGCATTGAACTACATTCTGCTGTATTATATTTCTTTGTATCAAATTCTAAACTCTTACCATGTGTAGGAACTAAATTGGGATATTCCAGATCTGTACCTTTGGGCATTACACAGTGTGTAATCTAGCCCCCATATCTGGGGGGGGTGAGGATACAGGACGATAGCCATGTCTGAAGTATTTTTTTACTTATCATCATTTTTCATTTCCCTCTGAAGTCATAGAATCATAGAATCATAGAATAGTTAGGGTTGGAAAGGACCTTAAGATCATCTAGTTCCAACCCCCCTGCCATGGGCAGGGACACCTCGCCCTAAACCATGTCACCCAAGGCTCTGTCCAACCTGGCCTAGAACACCACCAGGGATGGAGCATCCACAACCTCCCTGGGCAACCCATTCCAGTGCTTCACCACCCTCACTGTAAAGAACTTCTTCCTTATATCTAATCTAAACTTCCCCTGTTTAAGTTTGAACCCATTACCCCTTGTCCTACCACTACAGTCCCTAACGAAGAGTCCCTCCCCAGCATCCTTTTAGACTCCCTTCAGATACTGGAAGTCCTTTTTTACTACAGCTTCTCTGGAGTAAGAACAAGTTCCCTAAAATGTACTCTTGCACAAGAGTGCTTCTTTAAGGAAGGCAATGGAGGAAATCTCATTACACCAATTTCAGTTAGAAATGTATTTTATCTCTACAGGTATTCCTTTTGTTTGCCATGTTTAAATTTTTAAGTGTGGGGGGGGTGGTGTTTCTGTGGCAATTTCCACTTTCTTTATTAATTCTTGTAGTAGCAGTTTTACTATTTTTGCTCCGTGTAAGTATCACAGGGCTTTCTCTGAACCTTCAGGGATTTGATCTTACAGAGCTCCCAAGATTTGGTTTCTCTAGGTGAAGAAGCTCTTTTGTGTTGTTTCCGTCTGAGCATCCAAACTGTGTTCAAAGAGGGGAAGTTAAAATGAAGAGTGAATCAGCATGTTATTAGATCTGTTTGATTTAGTTTTAAGAGGAAGGGCAAAGAGAGCCATGTCTAGTGAAGAACACCTGATCAGGCAACAGCTATGCATTATATCCCTGCTCCAACTTGTAGAAATTACTATGGAGGGGAAAAGTTTGAGGATGCTTGTGGACCACAGCTTTCATCCCTGTAAATCAATCTGCTATTCATCTGGTGCATGCATGCATGCGTACATGCAAGGAAAGAAGGATCTGACTTTGGGGTGTTTTTGAACTGTGCTGTGAGGTGTACCCTCCTTGCCCTCTGCCAAGCTAGAGATCAAGAAACATGACCCCCATGAAGATGCAGATACTCACAGAGAGGGAGGGTCTTATTGCTCAGGAGTCCTTAAGCTCTTTATATTGCACCTAATTCTCAGGAGGAGCAAAATCTTGCAGACAGTAACAACAGTAGCTGCGAGAACCCAGTGCTTGTAAAATAAAGCCTTGCCTTCTATGTGTATTGTAGTAAAAGATAAAACTAAAAAGAAGCAAACAAAAACCCAATCAGAAACCGACCAAACAAAAACAAGTCCCCAGACCAAAACCTGAAAATACCTAAAAATAGCGAAACAGCTATTTTAAATAGCTAATGACTGGTTAAAATGCTAATCTCTCCTATGAGGCCAAAGTAATCCTTGATACAAAGGTTTGGAGAGATGCACAAGAAAAGTCTCCCAGTGGTGATGTTAGAAAAGCACAAAGTCCAATTCAGACTGTAATCAAATGTGGAAATTGTATTATAGAGAGATGCTTATTCTCCAGAGAACATGATAGTTGTCACCGATAAATACACCACCAAGGCCTCACATACTCTGGTTCAAGTAACCCACCCATCCATCACACAGGCACATGTGCACACGCTTAAAAGCTTCCTAAATTCTGTTTTCAGGGCCTGATCCCTGCAAGGCTGAGGGACACAAATAACGTTGCTACATGCTAGTAATCCAATTCTCAGGCAGGATCAGGCCCTGATACTGCACATACCATCTTGCTGGTTCTAATCAAAATGCAAATGGTTGACGCTGTGTTTGGGTTAAGCCACAAACACCAGGAATATTTTGAGATTTCATATTCCATGGAATTATGAAATCTTTGAGAATGTTTATCAAGAGGAGGTTGCATCATTATATTTCAATGTGTTCTGGTTGTCTTAGCTATGTTAATGTATTACAATTTTAAAATCATGCTTTGTTCTCAAATCCTTCTATGTTTTTTACAAAAACATCTCTATCATTACATTTGCATTTTAAAAGACTGCGGATGTTATACTTACAATGGGTATTATTTACATTTCAGATTTCCATATATCTGCACCAACTGGCTTTGCTGGATCTCTGATACAATCACGCTTTCCATTATCCGTCTTCTTCAGCAACAAAGATAATTCACTTTACGTCCCAACTTTGCTAGTCATGCTTTGTATAATAACTCATGTCTTACTATCCCTCGCAAGTTCGGTGGCTCGTTAATATAGCACTTACAGCGAGGGTAACTCTGTCAGCACTACATATTGATCTAATTAAATGTTTCTGAATCAGGACAACAATAGTAATGGGATTAATTATTGTAATTTGTGCAGCAGAAGTATATACATAAACAGGCAATTTCCACCCCCCCCCACCATATAGCTGGCAGAAAATGAATTTCAGACATTAGGACCTGAGAGACCAGAGAGCTACAGCTGCTGAGCTAGTGTCCCTCCCATAGTCCTGGCCAGCAGCTCTGACATCCCTGCACAAAGTAATCACAGATCACAGCATTTAATCACTGAAAACAAGCACTCCAGAGGACAGCAGTGTCAATATCCCACTCTCTCATTATCTGTTTGGATTGCACATCCACACTGTCAGATAAACAGAGTGGAAAATTAAGATTAAAAATATGGTAATTTCATTTCAGGCAGCAGGCACCACTCACTGCCCCTATTATGCTATTGATTACCTCTGAATTCAATTTTTCTTTCAATGCAAACTTTAATCTGTTTGCTACCCAGCAATTCAACTCCCCAAGGGCTATTTGAGAGTAAGTAACCATTTAATCTGATGCTAACTGAAAAATCACCGTCCTTAATGAATTGTGTAAATCATTCAGCTCTAAAGCACCTTTGACTTCTATTTCATTTTTTATTTTCTACTCAATATAGGAAGGGATCGGCGTGTGAATAATTACAAAGTAGCAAGTATTTTTAAATAGAGCAAATATGATAAAAACCCTATTATAGTGGGGCATGTGTAATGAACAGTACTTTTTAATTTCAAAATAGCTATTCGTTAAAAAAGAATGGGAGATTAAAAAGAGAGGCTCAAAGCTCAAGGTAAAAGTTGATAGACATTGTAATTACATGGTTAATTTCAAAGATTTATATGCTGTTACGATTTAAAAGGAATTTTTATGACCTGACATTTTCATTTGGGAAGATTTTTTATTTAAAATTAATCTTCTAGCTCCTATTCTTAATTATTTCTTGGCAAGCGATAAATGGGAATACAAAAAATGCCCTATATCAAATTTTCAGCAGAGTAAATGCATGTGAATTTGTGAACAGCAATAAAGTGGTCCTACTTACCGTAGTCGAATCACTTCACATTGAAATCCCAGGCTAAAAGAAATTCTTTGTATATGGAAATTATTGACACTTTTAGGAAAGCTCTTAGGCTGCAGATTCACACTGTGATTTTTATTTTCCCAAGTAAGGAATTCAGGACACTTTGGTTCAGCCGAAATTGCCTTCCTACTTTGCAATTCAGTTTTCGGCACACCTTTCCTCCTCCTCAACTTTGATGGATTTTCTTCCCAGCTCCCAACAAAGGGACTGGCAGCCTGGGGAGGGACTTTGCCTCCCAAATTTCCTTGGCAGCAGGGAGGGAAGGCAGGGGCTGACTCAGGCCAGATGCATGGTCAGGTGCTTGTTTACAGCCTGGCCTCCAAAGACAGTATGTCCCTCTCCCGGGCTCGCTGGGCCAGGCAGGCTTCGCCCTGGGATGCTGCCCCATCCGCATGCTCAAAGTTGTTTTCCTCAGAGCTGGCATGAAGCTGGGAGCCAGCGCTGCCACGACATCCTTCCCTCAACACTGGTGACCGTGCCTTTTGTTGTGACTGAGCTGAGTACGCAGGGCAGCCTGTTGTTAAAGGGGCTCAGGACCCTTCTAGTTTTCCCAGCACCAAGGCAGTGCACCCCTTGCCACTGGGCATGGATCTCCCTCCTCCCTCCACTGGGTCCCACGCAGGATGCAGGATGCAGGAGGAGGGGTGTGGGGTGTAGAACACGAGAAGCAGAATGCTCTCTCCTTCACAGTGCAGCATGCAGAAGGGGTGAAGGAGTGCACCCCAAAACATGTCTCTTGCTAACTCACAGCATCATGGACAGCCACAACAAGAAGCCTGGAGGTGGCCCCCATTCCCAGTCCTGGTCTTAGCCCTTCCCCTGCAAAACAGATCAGGCAAAAGCATGTGGGGACTGGGGGCTTTTTCCATGGCACCTGCCTGAAGTTGCTGGTTGCCCTGCCCTCCTTCCACAGACACCCCCAAATCTGCACAGCCCCACTGCTTTTGATTGGAGTTGTGCAGCTGCCAGGAGCCCTGCCAGGTTGGAGGGGTTGGAAACATCTATTTTCTCCACAGCAGCAGCATGTTGAGTAAGGGAAAGGATGAGCTCTGCCTCTTGGGTGCTGCATGGAAGGAGCCTGGAGGCAATAGGGGATGGCACTGCCTGCACCCCACAATAAGAAAAAGCCAGCACCCACTGTGGTCTCTCCCTTAGGAGGAAAAAGCTCCCTTGCTTGGGAGGGGAAACCTCCCTTGCTTGGGGGCCAGCTCCCTCGCTGCCTCAGGAAAGCGCACTGCTCTGTCACTGTGCTGGTGTAAAACCACCCAGGAGTGCCTCCAGCTCCAGAGAGGCGGTGGTGGCGGTGGTGGTACTCAAGGTACCACAGCAGCTTCCCTGTGGCCCTGCTGTGTGCTCATGGGTCCGCGTGTATCCACATGCCCTCAGCATCCTCCTGTCTGTTTGCACACACTTGTGCACAACACAGGCAAAGATGATCGGTATGTGATAAATTGCAAAGCTGCATATTCAATTATGTTTTTATGCCTTCCAGACATAGTCACCTGCATTTTCTGTCCTTATACACTCCTCTGCTCTTCCTATTCCCAAGCTCACAGCAGCTGCTGTTTATTTTTTTTTTTTCTTTTTCTTTTTGAATTTGACTCACCAGGTAAAAATTCCCTCCTTTCCTACCAACTCCCTGATTCTGCAAGTGGTTAAAGGTCTACAGTACTTTATGTCCTCAGCTAGCCGAAGAAGTAACCACTACCTCTGTCTTCTGCCACCAGCTGGCATGCAGCTCCTGGCTGCAGCAGGCATTAGACTGGGAATCCTATACAGAAAGCTACTGAAACTTGCCCAAGGCTATTGGGCCAAATCCTTGTGTTAGGCCTTCTGACTACTCCAGCAGTGCAATAGCCAAGGCTCAACACGAGTTTTGCTTGGGACCAGCTTGAAGATTTTCTGTGTGGTAAATGGAGAGTGGAGAGGTTTCCACCAAGTGAGGGGGGAATTTTAGCTTTCCTGCAGGATGCTCGCTTGTCATCCTGGAAATTCCTGAGCTTTCTTGTAACATAAAATGACAGTATGATGTATGGTGAAAGGTTTTAAAGTGGAAAAAATCCAAACCCTATTCATGTGGTTGAGTTGCACTCTTGGTTTTGCTACAGGTACTGTGCAGAGTTGAAGTCAATAAGGCTACCAACTTGAAGAAAGTGTTGCTGATGTTTACAGAGCCCCAAGTCATCTGGCTTTAGAGGCAGAAGGCTGGAGTGCCAATAACATTATTAAAAACTCTCTGCGAGTGTTCCAAAATATTTCTTTAATAAAAGGTACCATATACAGAATAGCCTCTGTTGGGGCAGAGTATAAAGGTTTTGCTGGCACTTGTTTGGGAAAGGATGCATTAACCGATGTCTTATGACCCAAAGCATGATTGAAAAAAACTATACCACACAGAAAGTATTTTGTGGAAACGCAGACACACTGGAAGCCTGCATGCACTGCAAGCCTGTCTAACAGTACACGGCTCTTACACAGCCTTGTTCTCCCATCACAAACACTTTCGCAGAATCACAGGCACCCGACACTTAAGGTTTGTGGGAATTTTGAGAAGTTTTATACCATGGTTGCCAAGTGTGTCTTTTTTTCATTCTTCTAGAAGTGGGGCTGGCATCTAGGCTCCCACTAGAGCTGGTGTCTGTGTGCCACAAAAATTCAAATCATTGCATTCAGACAGAAAGAGACCATAAACAAGCATTTTGCAACACTCAAATACTTAAATCTTACACATATATATATATACAAAAAAAGAATCAGGTTCAGGTCAGAAAAGTCAGTACAAAATTCATTTGCATGAGGGGAGATCTCTTCCTAAATCACTCTGAAAATCGTATTTAGGCGTCTCAGGCCCCAGGAAATTTACATTTTTCTCATTTAATCAAAAAACCCCTGTAAAATTATCAAAACAATCCTCTGATCTGTATGTACTATATATCTATGATAGAGAAACTTAAAAAATGATCTTTTTTCTATAGAAAAATATAGATCTGTAAGTATGTAAGCACACATACACGTGATAAGTGTATAGATAATACCATATGTATCTACGGGAGACAAATGTTGAGCTGTGCAACACGTACTACAAATATGCTGTACGTGCCTTCTTTCTGTTACAGGTGTCACAGTAACCTATCATACATTGAACACGTGCTACATAAATTGAATCTACTTTGTACACATACCCTGGGTGTTTATTAAAAGCTGAAGTAATCATTGTGAATGGAAATTGGCGTTCTCCCTTCCCCTTGTAACACGTTATGCAGAAAGGATCCCCACGCAGACAAGCAGAGGGCTGTGAGCAGCTTTCGCCAGCCTAGAAGAAGACCTGTTTTTCTGGCAGAAAGCAGAACATTGCTAAACTGTCCCCTCAAGTTACTCCATCTCTCCAGGGTGTTTTGTGCCCATGCGCAGTAGAAGGCAGATCCTCCTCGGAGCAGGGCTTGGCTTTTTGTCACTTGGATTTTGTGCCTCCTCAGGAGCCCTTTCCTCACCTTACCAGCTGCTGTGCTTCAGAGTCTTCAAACATGAAGTGATTAGATTTGTGCTTTCCAGGTGTATCTGTTCTTCATCTGACTTACCAAAGCTTGTCTAGCAAGACGCAGCCAAGATCCTCTGAGCAAAGCCCCTTGCACACAGGGAGTGCTCACCAGCAGCAGCCTTAAAATGAAACACGGGGAAAGCAACTCCCTGACACCTCCCATGTGCCGCTTCCAGACCCAGTCCTGTGATTTTTATAGCATCCAGCAGCCATGATTTTAGCAACTTGGCCAAAGTCTAGACCTAGCCACCGGTTTGTGCTTCTTTGTGTTTCTAGGTGGTGCTTTTATGCTCTGGATGCACAGGTGGGATCACGCCAAGGAGTCTCGGCTCTATGGTGCGGTCGGGATATCCATGCAGGGGCTCCCTGGACAGACATATGTGCACTGTGGACAAAGGCCCATGTCCCCATGTGGCCCCAGATTTGCCATATATAGAATGAAAAAGCTCAAACTCCTTCCTCAGGCTTCTCGGAATTCCCATGTATCACTCGCATGATGTATAAAGATGATCTGCTAGCCAGGGACCCCTGATGGAAGTTTCTACCATCTGCAATACCTAGACACATAGGTAGTGATTAAGAGCAGGCTTATGAAAGCCCTCAGTGTGTCTGCCTCACACAGCGTAAAACAGGTTTGATGAAGATGACGGGCAGTACTGGTTTAGGTTAAGGCTCCCACACTGTAACCTCTCAGCCTAAAAGAGGCACCAGGCTACCTTGTTCTTGTCTTGTTTCAGCTGAAGACTATCAGTGTAATAGGAAAAATGTGTGTGTGCGCGCACCTAGCTCCCTTTATTTGTCTTACAAGATTTCTCTTCTGGGAACATGAGAGTGTCTGTAATGGATCCCTTTCATTACAGTGGTCAGTACTGATGGTCTGTCACAATTGGAGAAAAATGCATGTATGCAGAGTAGTTTTAAATGAATATCTTTTATTCATTGAGGCTGCAAACTGCCTCAAAAGCTGTTATGATCCATCATGGCAATGAGCACTTACGGACTTTTAAATCCACAAATTAGATGTTGTGCACAGGAACTAGAGGCAATTATGTTCAGCTTGGTGTGTGGAGCCTCAGCCACACAAATCCAGCTTCAGTACATGCCTCCCAGCACACTAAACCCCAGCATTTGCTTGTTTATGTATTTATTTATTTACAGGTGGGGGTGAAGCTGTTAAAACTGTGCTTATACATAAAATGAAATTCTGAAGATAAAGAATTCCTAATTTTCTGTTCCAAGAAACCCTCTCCATGAACTTTAATCTATAAGGCATTCTCAGTAGTCTAGTTTTGAATCAGCGGAGACCACAGATGCACATGTACACACACAGAGTCGCACACTCAAACTTCTCGGCATTAAGAAAACCCAGGAAAAAAAAACAACTATTCTGCACTGACAGTTGCACAAAGTTTCATTTTTAAAAATCCCATCTGGATGGGAACCTCACAGCTTAAATATCTGCAGAGCTAGCACATTTTACGGCTATCCTAAGTCTCTGCAAAATTTATTTAATTGGAAACACCTACAGACATTTAAAGGTAAAAGAATGAAAATCACACCATAGAAGAAAACAGCGCCAGCCTATGTTTTTGTGAGGGTTTATACAGCCAGCTGAACTCCCGCATCTGTCACACTGTCTTTCTGCCAGCCAAGCCCATGCAACGCAATGGAGAATCTTACCATGAGTACAGCACCAAAACTCTTCTGGGTCTAAAAAATTCATCAGTACTTCTCATTACTTGCCACTTCACTGATAATAGTGTAAACTTTTCCTTCTTAGAACAGGAGCGTAAAGTGGAAAATGGGGCAAATTCCTTGTGCTTGCCTTAGAGAAAGTGAGGAGCATGTGTTTCCAACTGTTTTCTTAAAAAGCTTTGCCTAATCATGCAATGAAACAAGCTGTGAAACTCTGTCATAGCCTAAACCCCAAAGATTGTAAAGAGAGGGGAAGCCACCACTCAGCAACCCCCCAAATCCTTGACAAGGGTGCCCTTGCTTCACCCCTGCTTCCTGAGAGACCCCTGGTTTTACTTGCAGTTTCTCCAGAAACTTTGTGTCTCAAAAGCATTGTTGGTTGTGAAGGAATTGGGCCATCTCAGAAGACAAAAAATGGCGCCTTTCTGCCTGGGCTGAGCACGGGAAACCCCTGAGGGAGGTGGAGGAAAAGGCCTGTGGCAGAGGGGAGTGGAACAGGAGCCCAGGGAACTTGGAAGCAAGTTGTGCTTAGATGGTTTCAGAACTATTTAGGAAATAATGTTGAAACTGTAACCTAGAAGCACATACTGAAATGTATGTGTTCAGGGCTGACCCTTGGCTTCAAAATAGGCAAGAAGGGAGAGGATGAATGCTTGCCTGCAAAACTGGGATGCAAGTTTTGAGAAGAAATGAATAATAGGAAATGCGGGCAAGGTAAATGAAATGCTACCTAGTAGACATTTTATGCTGTATGAATTAGGGAGCTGCTAAAGGAAATACTTCATTACACAGAGCATAATTAATGTGTGGGACCTTAAGCCACAGATACCACTGAGGCTGGAAAAAGAGGATTTAAAATGGGCTAGTATTTATATGGATGGCATAAATATTGAGAGTCATGGTACATTAGTTAGAATAAAAACCAGGATACGTTCCAACACCAGGAGGCTAGTGGTAGAGGAAACTGCCTAAAAAAGTGGTTTGCATTATGTCCATGTCTTGTGGTTACAGAGGCCTCTGAGGAGGAGTCAAGGCGGACACTGCCTTGAACAGAAATACTGGGCAGGCTGGTATGGAGGCTTTCTTCAGCAGCACGGGCTGAACGCATCCATAAAGGCTTACGCCTGTGGCCGGCTCATTGGTGGCTACTTGCTCTGCTGTACGGTATTGACCTCACAGGGACCTCCCACCTCCTCTATAGGCACCCAAAAGACTCTGGATGAGTACTTACGGCTGAGGGCATTGGAGGGGGCTGAGGGTCTACAGGATGCTAAACTCAGGTCCCAAGACCTTTTACTATGAGAGTGCTAAGACATTGGAACAATGTGGCTGCCCCATCCCTGGCAGTGTTCAAGGCCAGGTTAGACAGGGCTTTGAGCAACCTGGTCTAGTGGAAGGTGTCTCTGCCTGTGGCAGGGGGGTTGGAACTGGATAACCTTTAAGGTCCCTTCTAACCCAAACCATTCTATGATTCTAAGATGACAGAAGAGGGAAGGCAAGAAGGTCATGGCCGCACCAATAATCAGTCCCATACAGCCCAGTAACTCATTAATGAGAGTTAAGAGGAAAACTTCCCTAAAGAATAATTAACACTGTAATTCTCCACAATACAGTTTCTTACCTTCTTCACCATTTACAGTGCTGGCCTCAATCTCAGACAGCAGCGCCTAAGACCACCAGCATATGTGGTTTCTGTCTTTTCACTACAAAGATGTGACAAATGTCATGGCTTGGTGACATTGCCTTGCTGCCTTTCCCCTTCTTTGTATGCAGTTAATGCTGTCTATCTGGACTTTGTTTAGTTCAGCTACTGAATGCTTCAACATGTTTATTGCTACACAGGCAAGAAATAAGTATTAAATGCTATACAAATAACAATAAATATTAAATCTACTAGACCACACTTTTGGAAACCTCAGCAACATGGCTTGGAGGTGGAATGCCTCTGCCATGCAGGTGGCATGCCTCTGCCATGCAGGTGGCTTGCTCTTGAAATCAAGTGCATGGATGAAGAGCAAAGGAATATATGTGGCCAACAAATGCACTCCAGAAGACTGTCACTGCAAGAGACCTTCCAAACCAGATTAAAACATTCATTTGGATGATAGGAAGTTATATTAACATGTACCCTGGTACCAAAATAAATTCCCCGGGGACACCTCCATGAATGTCTAAGCTTTGAGCTGAAGCACAGTGGGGAGATCCTTATGTGAGCAGCAGATAAGGTAGTGGTGGAGTTGAAAGTGGTATAGCTCTGTCAGCAAGGCACAGTGATTGAGCCAGACTGAGAGGGGCAACTGAGTTGCTCCAGCACAATGTTGCGCTGACCTGACTGTGCTGCTCCTGGTTTCAGCCCTGAATTTCCACCACACCAGCAGCTGCAATACATGGCCAGCCAAGCTGAGCTCTGGTTCACCACAGCTGATGATCCACCATCGGCTGGATAACAAAACTAGGACTCCAACACCTGAACAAACCAATGACTTGCACAGTGGCATTGCATACACTCCTTCTAGCATTTGTCCACCATCTCCCTGGTCTCTCATAGTTTGACAGCTTTTCTGGATGGTAACTTGCCTTAACCAAGAAGGTGGGAAGATACTCCAAGGTGCACCCAGCACTTTGTGATTAAGGTACTCTCTTGGCAGCAGAAGTAGATAACTAGGAATTCTCACCCAGATCCCTTGTTCCTCTGCTGGGTGCCCAAATGCTCAGACTGTGGATTGTGGGCTGCAGCTGATGTGCTTGCACAGCACAACACCAAGATTGTCCTGGTAATATCTTCAGATAGGGGTTACAACATCAGGGCTAATCATAGAGATGGAGCACCCTCTTAATACACCTCTGTAGCAGCCGTTCAGCAGTGTCCCTGTGCTGGTTTACATTACAGTATGCCTTTCATAGAAGCACAGAATGATTTGGGTTGGAGTTCCCATGGGCAGGGACACCTTCCACTAGACCAGGTTGCTCAAAGCCCCATCCAGCCTGGCCTTGAACACTGCCAGAATGGGCTTTCCCTGACTGCTTGCTCTCACTTGCTCTCTCTCAACACCACAAAAAGATGCTGGTGAAGAACCCCGGCAGCTGGAGTTGCCTGACCACATACCAGAGGTGGTACCTACTCTCCACCTCATTGCTCTGCATTTCTATGGGCTTGCTTACACAGCTCTCAATACTTCACACAAGTTTCTGCTAATTATACATCCTCCCCCAGCACTGGGATAGGGAGCCTGGGACTCTGGAGTATGCAGAGCAAACGCATGTTTCCATCCCCAGGCCTAACCCTACAGCAATACTATATAGCTCACTGTCACAGATATATTAAAGCCCCAAAGATGGACTTGCTGATGAGTTTTAAATAGCTCTTTGAGACTAATGGATAGCTTCACAGGGTGAAATGTGCCAGCCTGGAGCAGATCCTCAGCATATAAAGAATCAATGACTGTAAACTAGGAGTGGAAATTGGAAGAGGCAAAGCACAGTGCAGAACTGAAAAGAAATCACCGAGCAACTAATGTGATAGGGGAGGAATTGAAATGGAGAAACGCATCCTATTTCTGTGCCCAAAAGAGGTGGAAATGTGAGGAGGAGATACTCTTAAAGGAAAAAAAAATTAAAAATTAAAAGTGGTAAAAGACTTTCCATTATAAAAATCTTGAGGAAAACCTTTGCACAGCTGTGGGAGAAAAGAAAAAGAAAAAGGTGGCCTATGATCGTGCTGCAAAGCAACTTGCCTCCAAATCCGAAACGCGTCACGATGATAAATGGAAAGAAGTTAAACCTCCAAATGCTATGACTATCCTCAGTTCTGTTCTGGACAGATGTTTGATGTATTGTATCTCTCTGTGACAGAGACCTGAGGGTTCTGAGGTCTTTTTTTTATTATTATTTAATATTTTAGCAAAACTTGCATAGCTTGTCATGCCAGCAAGGTATTTTTTAATTAAAATGAAATGTATGTATGTGGGGTGAGCCAGAGTTTATGAGGAGCTTCTTCAGGGGGAAAATGAATCAGTCCAGAACTCTCAAGAAAGATTCAGGGCTAAGCTCGAGCTTACTAACTCGGGAGGAATGTAAATTAGAGTGCACTTACCAGGCAGGGAAACCTGGGCTGGGAGTCAGGTTTTCCAGCTGGGGAGGGTGCCTGCCCCAGCAGCTCTGCACGGAGGCACAGCAGGCATCTTTTAGCAACAGGAGCAATACGAACGGGAGATGCAGTCAGTAGCACTTAGCATAGTGAATACAGAGCCTGGTGGTGGTTAAAGGGCAGCCGTATGGGTACCTCGAGGAAGGACCTGGGTAAATGCCATGGGGTTAGCGGCTGCTGAGCTCCTTTTCCAGCAGAAGGAGAAGGGCCAGACTGCACGCAAGCCTGTCGCAGACTGGGAAAGTGCTGCTCGGCTCTTCTCAGAGAGGTTGCAATGGTGGTCAGTGACTGGCCAACCCACAAAACTTCAGGCAGGTACTTTTCTCTCTTTACATTGTCTTGCTGCCAGGATGGAGGCCCTTTGGAAATCAGGAACAAACTGTCCCCCCTTGTTCTGAAAATTTTCTGAAGCTATAAAAAAGCTGCATTTGCAAGGCCTGAGAAGCCATGTTTGTATGCCTTTCCTCTGTATTAGAAAGTCTGCTCACAAAAGTATTATTATTATATTTTATTATATATGTTTGTATATAGTACATTTAGTATTACACAATAATAAACACTAATATTTATACTAAATAATAGTATGTTTTCCAGTGATCACAAAAAGGAGCTCTTAATATCATAAAAGTACAACAGGAGGTGTTAAAAGAGCCTCATGTTCAGCTTTGCAGCATCAACAGGCTACACTTTATTGAGACCAAGTGGAATTGTTCCCATTGTTCTAATTCCTGGAGTCTGTCAGTGAATTTGCCTCTGAGGGAGGATTCTAATAACTGAGAAATCTGACTGAGAAATGGCATTACACCTGAGCGTACGACTAGGATTAGAGACTAATGAACAAGGGAGATGACCCTTTTTTTAAAGGCAGTTGTGTATAATCATGCACCAGGAAACAAAAGAAATGTAATTGATGGTAAGAACAGAAGATGAGAGACGTAAGTTTATTTCTTCTTACAACACTTAGAGAATGTGACAGATACATTTTATTTTCATATCATTCATATTAATTTACTAAACGTATAATGTGGTCTGTTTTTTCCTTTCCTGGTAAATGAATAGTGTTCCTCAGGTTTTTTATTCTTTTCTGTGGGTTTTTATTTTTTCTTCTTCTGTTGATTTCATAACATGATATTCTTGTAATAAGTAGTTGTCCTCTCTGAAATCTTTCTTGACAAACAATACATATGAATCATCATTTTTCAACCTTGTTCTGAACCATTTCAAAATTAATAGACTAATTAGTAACCTGGTAAACTATTACCATAACCATTTTAAAAAACCCAACCACTTTGGTGTGGCCAGGAATTGCTATTGAGATAATATCCGTGACAGTCTTTTGCAACCCTCTGCCACAACCCGAGACATGAAAGCTTCTCTGCTATGTGCTGAAGCACGCTCTTGTGGTGGGACTCAGGGTGCCAAATATGAAATGGTGACTCACATTCCCCAGGATCCAGCTATCCTCTCCTTGAATGTTTCACATAGCTGGATCCCTAGTCATCCCGCCTAACTTGAGGCGTCTGGCTGAGATCTGTGGAGAGGCGCAGGCGCAAGCCGTTGCCCCACCAAAGGTGCCTGGGGTGGCAAAACTCCTCCAAGAGACATCTCAGTATAGGAATGCACCTGGCCTGACCTGGGCCATATATTTAGGTACTGGGCAGAGGCAGGGCAGCAGTACTCCTGGGGTGATGTTTGGACTCAGTGATCTTAAAGGTCTTTTCCAACCTAGTCGATTCTATGATTCTATGATACTCCAGCTTCAGACTAGCTAAATTTCACTGGCTTTTTCTGCTCTTGCAGTGCTGGACATCCCCTTCCTGGTAGTACACAGACACCCAGCCCCAGTCCTGGCTTTTTCCATCTTTCTGAAGTTCTAAATCTTCAGTGACACCAGCGTCTGCATTAGTGCAATGCCACTGTGGGATTTTTTAATACTGCCAAAGCAGGATGACAGCCACTGTGTGATGATGATCCTATATCCAGCTTCATCTTCAGTCTCTCCCCACTACCCAGGGTGTTAATCAGATTATATTTCTATCCATCTTGCGCAAGGTGAATATTTCTAAACTGGCTATCCCAGTCGCACAGTCTGCAGCACTATCTGTGTCCGCAGCATGCATATTTTTATTTAGTCTCCCATCCTTCAGGAGTGATTTTTCTTTACCCTTCCCTAAGCAGCAGTCTCTCCAGAGGTGCCCTTTCCTATTACACCTTCTCAAACACTCACCTTTAAATCTGTGTGCAGGTGGGTGAGGGGAGGTCTCCTTGCACAGTGACAAGTTTCTGCCTGCTTTGGACTCCTCTGTCTACTGCTCAGCACAGCAATTATTTTGCCCCTCTACTCTGCTCTGGTGAGACCCCACCTGGAGTACTGTGTCCAGCTCTGGAGTCCTCAGTACGGGAAAGACATGGACCTGTTGGAGAGGGTCCAGAGAAGGGCCACAAAAATGATCAGAGGGCTAGAGCACCTCTCCTGTGAGGAAAGGCTGAGAGAGTTGGGGAAGTTCAGCCTGGAGGAGAGAAGGCTCCAGGGAGACCTTATTGTGTCCTTTCAGTTCTTAAAAGGGGCCTATAAGAAAGATCGGGAGAGACTTTTTAGCAGCACCTGTTGCTGCTGGGTGAGGGGTACTGGTTTTAACTAAAAGAGAGGAGATTCAGGCTGGATGTGAGGAAGAAATGTTTTACAATGAGGGTGGTAAAACACTGGCACAGGTTACCCAGAGGTGGTGAATGCACCATTCCTGGAGACATTCAAGGCCAGGCTGGATGTGTTTCTGGACAACCTGATCTAGTTGAAGATGTCCCTGTTCATTGCAGGGGAGTTGGACTAGATGACCTTTGTAGGTCCCTTCCAATCCAAATTATCCTATGAGTCTATGACTCTATTATTCTGTTTTATGCCACACACCTTCTGTCTTAGCATGGGGCCAGAACCCTCCCACCAGCCCCATTGAGTTTCCACAGGCACAGCAGTATCATTGCCACAACAAAACGCTCTGCCTCCATCATCGTCCCTGCTCAGGTACCTCCAGCAGCTTCTGATAATGTCCTTCATGCTGCCATGGCACAGGAGAGGCACCAGGTTCACTCTCCTGTTGGCTTTGCTGCTAAAAGCCCTGTATTTCTCAGTAGTGGCATCCCATGTGCCACAGCAGGTCTTTCTGCAGAGTTTTATAGGTTTTGCCATTATTTTGCCAGCTGACTTCTTGGTAGTAAATTGAGCATGAAATTGCATTTTCCCCCTCCAATATATTTAATCCATTTTATCAGGCTACAACTCTTTTTTTTTTTTTTTTTGGTGTTTTCTGTGGGCTTTAGAACAAATTTTCCATTGGTTGTCTCTACAAAATAAAAAAATCATCCTTTCTCAATATACCAGCTGTGTTTTCCCATGTAACCTGCCTTCCTTTTTGTGTAACCAAACAATTTCTAGTATGCTCACAGCAGGACAGTCATGGGTCAGAAGACATTTGCAAACTTCCCCCTATCTTGAGTCTCTCTAGAGTCTGGGAGGAAAGAAATAATAAGACAGATGAGATTTGTGAGTTTTTTTCTTTCAGCTTTCTCTGAATTAGAAAGTGATCATTTCAATTTAAATGGATTTACATGTAAATTTAATTTCTCCTCTTGATAGAAGGTAAGCTGTGGTCTAGGTAAAGGGATTTTGCATGACTTCTCCTTGTCCTTCTTTCCTCTCCTTTGGTAGATAAACCTTTCTCTCCCCATGCTCTTGATGTTGAACATGAAATATTATCTGCTCATGGCCACCAGCGTCTGGTCACTCACAACAGCTTAAGGAGAGATTATGGTGAGCATTATGACCTTCTGGTAAGGAATATGGAGAAATTAAAGATTGACAGGATGGATAGCACGATTCATACTTGCTGTAGGCTGGCCAAAAAGAGCTCAGTATCAAGGGCCGTGGAGGTGTTGAGGTGCCACCTGGGCTACCAAGTCAACTACTCAACAGAGCTGGAGAGAAAAGGCATGGCACAGAAGATGGCATCAGTGTTTCCGAGTCCTCAAAGGCCATCTGTGGAGAACATAAATTCTTTTGAGGACCATTTTAAACCTTGCATATTGCGTACCCATTGTTGACCAAAAGAAAAATAAATGGCATTGATACACTATGGAACACTTCCAGGTGGGCTTAACTAATGTATAAATACAACCAGGGTACACATGATGGAACATTCAACTTTTTTAGACTTCGTAGGTTTCTGTTGTTTACAAATCAGCCTATTTGCATGCCAAAGTGTTATTATAACACCAATATGATCAGGATCATTGCACAAATATAGAGCTAAATATGGGTTTTGTCTCCAGCAACCAAGACCTTAAAGACTATAGCTCAGTGTCTGAGAACGGTAGGTCATTTGGCATGTTTAGTGCCAGAGAAACGTCCTTAGTGGAGTTACAACATTGATTTTAAAGATCTTAATTACAGACCCATCAAGCCCAGAAACAAGCGTTTCATATCTTTCAATCAACTGAAGGAGCCTTCCTGACTGCGGCAGTGTCTTCAAGAAAGATATCAGGGTTGAGTGTGGTCTGAATGTGGCCACTAGGAGCACAGCACTGCATTATTCATAGAAATATGGCGAGTATGCAAACTCCTGTTGAGTTTCCAAATTGCATTCAGCTTTTCCAAGAAGTAGTCCTGGCTTTGTTTGGTTTTTTTTTCATTCAGAGAGGAAAGCAGATCAAAGGCAAAGGGGAGCTTACCATTCAGAGAAAAGATCCATTCCTCCTTTGTGCCCTTTCAGCATAGGGAAAAGTGACAAACAAGTTCCTGCATTTCCTGCGGCAAGGTAGGCAAAGCACAGCACCTGAGAGACACCATATCAAAAGGATGAGCCACGAGGTTAGCTCCATATCACAAGCACTGCTCGGCCTCCCTTTACCCCAGCTGGCAGTAGCTCACCAGGTATTCCCTTGTAACAATTTACTTCCATAGGTTTCAATGGGAAGCATTAAGACATCCCCTTTCAGGAAAAGAAAAAGGGCTCAGGTAAATAAACGGGCCAAATTACCTGAACGCACCAAGAAGAAATATGAAAGGATGAATTTAAAAGAGTCTGCATTGCGTGCTGCATTCTGTCATCAGACAACACCACTGCCAGCAGTGGAAGGTTGGAGAAGCACCTTTCTGCCCAGGGAGTCTGCTGAAATGAAGCCTGGGACAACGAGACTCTCTGTGGAGCCAAGTGGGCTTTGATGAGTCTCAAGATCAAAGTCTCTGTGTTTTGGTGCTGCCTTTTTCTCCTCTCCTAATTTCAAAGGCAAACACTGAGAATCAAACCCATACTTTCTGCAATTTTTTAGGAGGAAAAAGAAAGGAAATGGTAGAAAAAAGGTGAAGGAAAAGAGTTTTCTATAACAGAAGCAGACAGAGCAATATATTTTCCTCCCCATTGTGTCCTGCAAGCAAAGGCAGCCCTGGGGGAAGGCATCCCACTGTAGAGCCAACCTTTGTAAAGAGCTCCCATATAAACAGCTGCCTCATCAGTAGGTAGACACTGGGCACCAGGGAGCCAGAAAAGCAGGGCAAGGGAAGAGTAGGGACACATCAAAGACAGTTACGTGTAAGTACATTTTTTTCCTTAAGTTTTCTCTTCCTCATCCTGCAATGAAAAATCCTGAGAGTTCATGGATGGAACATAAAAAAATGGGTAAATGAGAGAGCTTAATTTATAGGGGAGCTTGAATTTTTAATCCTGTGCCCCAAAGAAACCACTGCCTAGGCAGCCAAATCCTATCTGCAGTGACTTAATGAAGGCAGGAGGTACAACACAGACCCCCATAGCAGCCCCATCTATCTAAGCTGGTGCATAAGCAGATGCTTTAGCCTTCTCCGCCCAGGAGGCTGAAATTCCCCTCATGGAGGGCCCTCTAACATTAATTGCAGAGACAGAACCTGCCTTTTTATAAGACAAATTAATAATTTCCTTAATCCATCATCAGGAAATGGAAGGCTTTGATGCTTTAATTCCTTTCCTGTGACCATGGCAACAACAAAAAAGGCGGGGGGTGGTGTTAATTTTCTCATCCATGAGAATTTCGGCAAATAGCACGTTAGCATTCTTTGTCTGTAAGTGAGTCTTTGCTGGAGAGGAGTACAGAGAATTACACAAAAGGGAGGTAACAAAACTGGGTGCCTGGGAGATGATGGTACGATGATGGGAGAGAAGTTGAAGCTAGGCTTTAGCAACCCTTCTCTGGTCAGAAATAAAATGTAGAGGGACTGTAGCACTATGATTATTCACCCCAGTGCCATCATCCTTGGGGGAGAAAAACCAGCTCACGACAGTGTTGTGTTGATGCTCAGAAAGGGAGACCCATTAAAATTAGGGTGGGTTGGCCTACCTTCTCCAAAAAAAGAAAGAGAAAAACATGCCACGGTTCTTAGTCTATAATATAGGTGACTATAGCACAAAAATTGCGTATTGCATAAATTGCAGTGCACGCATGCATGTGTGTATGTAGGTACATGCGTGCATGTATGTATCACATATCAGTACCTCCCAGTCCAGTGTATGTTCACGCACACACTACTGGCTGTGAAAGAAGTTTCTAGCACCAGCATGGCAAAGCCTTTCTGTGTCACGCAGGACTTGCAGATGTATGGGTAAACACTGTTCCCTCCAAAACGCCTGGTCTTATCCGTACGGGCCCTGAAGAGCAGAGCCTGATCAGTGCTATACCCTGTGCTGCCTAGGAGGGTGTTAGCCACCACGGGCCAGAGCCATGCCAAGGGGTACACCCACTTCAAAGCATGCTCGGTTGCAGCACAGAGCTCAAATCCTCTAACTTACTGGTATAGACAAAACCTCCACATCCTGTTTTTAGGAGCACAGGCTCACCCGCTATGTCCACAGCTTCATTCTTACAAATCCTGTTGGCCGGAGTAATCCAGGACACACTCCCACCAGCCAGGGTTCAAAAGGGCCATGATTTCACCCATGCAGCTCACGTAAGAAAACGCTTGCAGAGCTGATACTAAAGGCAACTCCACTTCTGGAGCTTACGTTGGTTGTTCTGCAGTAAGAAGAGGCTGGATTCCTAGCACGTGAATCACCTGCATGGTCTGAGGGAGGCTGATTCACCCAAGTTTCAATTCACAGGAGTGAATGGAGCCAAGGCTTTCTCTAAGTGAAGGTATCACAGCAAGGATCTAACATGCATAATCCTCAAATTGAGTACGCTGTCCAGCTGGGAAGAACTGCATTTGGCTGCTATGAGGAGGCCATGTCCCTTCAGGTCCTTGACTCAAACAGGCAGAGGGCACCTCGATCTGTTCAGAGGAAATGCTTCCCCTGCACTTGTGCACTTCTTTACCTTGGGTGTACATACAGCCTCTGCTTTCTAATGCACACTGTTGGCACGCACTCCTCTTTCCAGCTCCTAAGGTACTGAAAATGCAATAAATGATGAATAATATCTGTTTTCACAGATATTAAATAAAAACAGTTTTCACTTTATGGCTGTTGTGGGAATATAATATGATTACAAGTAGGCACAGGAATATATTCCTTGAATGGGCTAAGAAGTGTCTAAAGGACACATTCACGTTCAGCACTGAGCACTCTCTGGTCAACTTTGTGCGCACCAGGCTTAGCTAGTGCCAAAGGCTGGGACACTTCTCCAGAGAGCAAACCCCATCTGCTAGGTCTTTGCTTGTCCATGGTGAGAATAAGCTGGTAGGCATCGTGAAGATAAATCTTACTAGCTTCATGAAGCAGCCGTCTTGAAATAAGAGCATATGTAATCAAAGGGGAAAAGCACCTTCCAAAGACACTGAGCTTGTTCAGCTGCTCCTCAGGGTTTCCTCACCAGTGGGACGCCTCCCCAGAGATCATGTTCTACACAGCTCCATGGTTTCTCCAGACAACTGCTGCCTATTGCATTTTTCTGGATCATTAAAACCCAGGGCAGGGTTTTGCCGATAGCACTGAGAAATAGCAAATAGTTGCTGCAACCCTGCATTTCAAAAGGCTGGGGGGAAATTTCCAAAGACAATTCGTCAGCAGTGCTAAACTAATACGAGTTTCTTTACATTCAAAGAGTAAGAAAAGTTGATTAAAAAATGATTGCACCTCTCAGGGAATCAGAGATGCAGAAAGTCTCTAAAATCATACAGTTCAGAGACAGCACTCTCAAAAAGCAGTGCAACCTGGAGATTATTTACTCTCAGAAAGATGAACATCCGCATGGTATTAAGATACGTGAAAGGGGTTCAGTTATTCTGATGTGAACTGAGCTTCCCACAACAGAATTACAATTATATACATTTAACTTTCGCTATGTGCTTAATCTGCATTTCTTAAAATACATGTGGGCCCATTTAACCTCCAGGGAACATTTATTCACTGAAGATGGCTAGTCGCTAACTGATCCAGCTTCAGCTTAATATCTTGTCTGGGCAGGGACACCTTCCGCTAGAGCAGTTTGCTCCAAGCCCCGTCCAGCCTGGCCTTGAACACTGCCAGAGGTGGGGCAACAACTTCTCTGGACAACCTGTTCCAGTGTCTCGCCACCCTCACAGTGAAGAATTTCTTCCTAATATTGAATCTAAATCTACCCTCTTGCAACTTAAAGAAGCTTAAAGAATGAAGAAGAGTTTATGCATGTCTACTGGCTACCATTTGGCTGAGCTGCCCATTTCAAAACACAGAGTGCCTACAGAAGATGGACAAGCACGCCTTGAACACCCAAAGTGCATTGGGAGAGAGAACTGGAGTTATGCATTAGAAATGCCCTCCAAACCCCTGTAAAACAGAGCATTCTGGGTCTGTCTAACATAGGGTTGTTTACAGTAAGGTCTCATGGCACTGTCATGTCTCTGTGAACTGCAAGCAGGGAATGAGGACAGGAGTCAGAGCCCTTTTGAGCCACTGGCAACCTATTTGCTTGGCTGCGTGGGTAGAGCAGGTGCACCTTGTAGTTTAGGCAAAATGAACGTTCTCAGGAGGATGGAGAGGCACAGATGTATATTTTGTTTACTGTTAGGGAGATTAGTTTTAGCACATGTGTATGTGTGGGCTTAGAGGATTAAGCATGATTGTGCATTGACGGTCAATACTATTTGCATTTTATCATGTGTAAATGATATTAACACAGAAGTCATGATGCAATGTGTAGCAAGTTTCATTATCCCTCATTAAAGCAGCTCTCCCTTGCAAGTGCAAATGTACTGGAAGGCTGACCTAAATGTAGGAGAAGCTGAATGCTGATCCTTATCTTAATGAACAAATACAATTAGCCAAGTGTAAGAGTGTCAGGTATTGAAATGATCCTCTATAATACCTTCTTTCTTTTATTTCACTGCGATGAGCATCTCCTGATGGTATCAGAGCAGCCTCTCATCACAGCACCTGGCAAAAACTACCTGAGGGTCTGTGAAGCATCATATTTGGGCTGTCAGTCCAGGCTCAGTGTAACTGGCCATTTCTACTGTGGTTGGATTTTCTCAAATGTACATTAGCCTTTCAGGACATCCTGGGAAAGGTTTCTGTCTAATGACTTTCAGCATTCTTGAAAGCTGGAATAGTGTCTGTCTCCAAGGGTGAAGAAAGCCTCAATCCTCTCTGCCAGAGCTGGCGTCTATCATGTAGTAGTGATCAACACTGAAAAATGCCTGCAGAGAAGAGAGATGGGAACCAGCGTGGCTGAAAATGAACTTGATCAGATTAAGGGGGTCTGGGGGGGTCTTTGCACTTCTCTGGGGACTTCTTTTGACAGAAGTATGGCAGGGAGAGTGACATCCTTTCTTCATATTGTTGCCTGATCTCCTTTCATCTGCAATATCTGCTGCAGTAAGACAAAAACTTTAATCTTCCATGAAGACCCTACTGTTGAGCTGGCCTCCTCCCCTCTGGAGTGAGGTTTCTGCCTAGAAAATAAGGGGGAAAGAATAGATTTTCATAGATGGAATGCTTTAAAAACAGGTTAGACGTGAAATTTTCAAGGTTGCAAAACTGCGTTTTCACAAGCTTTATTTCATAGAATCACAGAATGATTTGTGCTGGAAGGGACTTTTAAAGCTCATCTAGTTCCAACCCCCCTGCCATGGGCAGGGACACTTTCCACTAGACCAGGTTGCTCCAAGCCCCATCCAACCTGGCCTTGAACACTGCCAGGGACGGGGCAGCCACAGCTTCTCTGGGCAACCTGTGCCAGTGTCTCACCACCCCCATTGTAAAAAATTTCTTCCCTATACCTAGTCTAAATCTTTAATCTTTTAGTTTAAAACCATTACGTATTATCCTATCACAACAGGCCCCCGTAAAAAGTTTGTCCCCAGCTTTATTATAAGTCCCCTTTAGGTACCTGCAGTTGCTCTAAGGTGTCCCTGGAGCCTTCTCCAGGCTGAACAACCCCAACTCTCTCAGCCTGTCTTCACAGGAGAGGTGCTCCAGCCCTTTGATCATCTTTGTGGCCTCCTCTGGGCTTGCTCCAGCAGGTCCATGTTCCTCTTGCATTGGGGGCCTCAGAGCTGAACACAGCACTGCAGGTGGGGTCTCACAAGAGCAGAGTAGAGGGGCAGGATCACCTCCTTTGACCTGCTGGTCACGCTTCTTTTGATGCAGCCCAGGATACGGTTGGCTTTCTGAGCTGTGAGTGCACACTGCTGGCTCATGTTGAGCTTCTCTTTCAGCAGTACCCCCAAGTCCCTCTCCACAGGGCTGCTCTGAATCCCTTCTCTGCCCAGCCTGTACTCATACCAGGGGCTGCCCTGACCCAGGTGCAGGACCCTGCACCTTGTTGAGTCTCCCAGGGTCCTCCTTTCTACCCTTTTAAAAATGGGTGCAATGTTTCCATTTTTCCAGTCACCAGGGACTTTACCTGACAGCCATGACTTTTCAAATATCATGAGAGATATATGGATATATGGAGACATATATATGGATTTATATAATCTCACCACTGAGTGCAAGTTATAAAAGTTGATGGTGATCCAGCCTTGACTCCAGTGATTAATAGGCACCATGTGCAACACATTTATGCTTTGGGAAGCAGAGACTTCTTCCCCCTCAGTTAGGGCAGGGGACATTTTGCTTGATCACAGCAATTGAAACTTGAATTTTTGTATGATTCTGCATCAAAGAGACATCTGGGTCTGTTTGGGCTTTTCCAGCCAAAGAGCTACATCAGAATTGATTGCCCAGACGATTTCAAATGAGTCTTCACAGAGTGTAATGATTAAGACTACTTGTGGAGGTTTATTTCTAGTCTAAAGTCTTCTAAAGTTTTCAAAGCAACAAAAATTGCCTTACCTGCTTATGCACTTATATAAGCACATCCTACTTTACCTAGCTTCAACCCCCAGTATTTTTTCAAAGAAAGAGGCAAGTCATTCCATCTGCATTTGACAAGCTGATTTAACTAGAGAAATTAAGGTTAAATTCAGGAGAAGTTTGGGTGCTGAAATCCCTGACTTTTAGGTGATCTGGCCTCCAGCATCTTGTGAGCTGCACTCCCTATGTGGTTGATGGCGAAAGCTGGGTGCTTCAGAGTTGAACTTGAGAGCTGGCAGGACACAGTGGGACCTTCTTGAAGGGAGCACAAAGCTGCTTACATTCAAGCAATAGGAAAAGAAGTGGAGGACAAGGGTGTATCTGCAGTCCTCTCTTGCACTAAAAGCCTCTTGAGGCTGGAGTGAGGCAATCCTGTCTGCTTGGGATGCATTGTCTGAAATCTTCTCCTGGAGATTGGTACCTACGCCCTTTCTTTCAAAAGACTCTACACAGATCAGTCTTTCAAAAACAAAGCAGGAAGAAGAAAAGGTGGTGATAGCTTTTATTATATAATGCCTTGGTATTCAAAGTATATGCTGAGGAAGTAGGAGGCCTGGGTTCCTTTCCCGCCTCAGCCCGAGGGGCCCAAACCCACATCTCCCACGCCCCATGAGAGCGGCCCAACAACCAGGCTGGAGGCTACCTTGGGCGGAGGATCCTTCTCCACCCCTGCTTTGAAACTGCCACGCTCTGCAGCGAGGAATTCCGGACTCAGAGGAGGGAGGAGGGCGGGGAGGGAGCGAGCGAGGAGGGAGCGTGTGCCTGGTGCCGAAACCCTGACAGCTCCCTGAGGCTGTCACCAGGGAGCAGTGAGCCCTGGGCTCCCTGCTCGCTCCCCTGATGTTTGCTGCCCAAGGGGGCTTGCACGCTGACGGCGGGTTACGGCACCCAACCTCCTCCTCTCTCATTGGCACCATGACTCCAGGAAAGGCTTCTAGCAAGGTGGTACTAGCAAGGGTCTTCGCCTGCAGGCCCCCTGAGCACCCTTGCCCCTAAGGACACCTCCCCAGGTGGCCGCAGGCAGGGTCCTCCTTTGCCCCGCTCCCACTTGCTCTGCAGATGCCCACACATGTGCCACCCTTTGGAGCTGGAGCTGCCACGGCATTGCGTGAGGAGGTGCCGGCTGTGGCTGCCAGAGCCCTCTAAGCCCCTAAATAAGTAAAGTATCCATTTTCTTCATGCCAGGTGGGCAGGAGGCACCCTGCTGCCTGGTCTTGGCAGCTCCGGAGACCCATGGAGTGTGGTATCTGGGTAAGCTCCAAGGTACGGAGTCAGGTGTTTCTAGTGTTTCCAGGCAAATACAGAGTTAAGTGGCAGCAGAGTTGGGTTTTCCAGTAAAGTTGCCTGAACACACAGATTTCAGTTCAGTTTATACCTTTTGGTTTTGATCCTACCTACAGCAGAGGAGGTTTCTTTCTTTCCAAACGGGCATACTGGATGGCAGACAGGGAATTAACGTCCCCTCCCTGATGTTAGACAATAAATCAGCTCCTCGCTAAAATTCGGGATTAAGGGCCATCCAGATAAATCAAAGTGGGAAATCAAGCGCTTTCCTCAACTTCAAGGCAATGGATCAGAGAAGAGGGATGCACTCAGCTTGATTTACTCAGTTATGGTATTATTAGGTGTCAAAACTTTAGCACAGCTGATATTTCTCCCAGTGTAAGGTCAACTTTCCCAGTCAAGGAAAAATAAAAAAAAAAAAAAAAAGAAAAAAGGAATTATGCACACAATTTAACAGCAGGGGCCAGTCTTTATTACAGTCCCCTCAGGATGGACAAATGAAAGCCCTGAACAGCTCCCAAGAACAGTAGCCACAGTTACAGTAACAGGGCTTAAATATCATGTGAGCTTGGCAGCTCTCATCCACCAAGGAGAAGTCACAAAAAGGCACATTACACACAGCAATATCTGCTAGAAGCTTGCCCCAGTATCAGTTCCAGCGAAAGGATGAACCAATAATTGCTTCTTGAGAACAAAATGAAACAAAAAAAAAGAAAAAAAAAAAAAGCTGGAAGGAAAAGCAGCCTTTCTGGTAAATCTGTGACAACAGCATCAGCAGCTCCGACTGGTTTATTGCCCATTCCTTTGCAGCCCAGCAAAATCATCTCCCAGAGATCTACACGTCTCTCTGTTAAGTAATCATTGCACTCGCATTCGTTAGGCTGCAGCAAAGACATTCCCATTAGCCAGTTCACAAAGCCATTAGGAGGTCCTCCTAAGCACTGTGAGCTGTCACACCTTCCTTGCAGAGCACCCAGGAGCTTCCTGGCCATCACTCCAGCACGCACCTTGGAAGAGAAAAGAGCAACTTGGTAGGATGAGAGGTACTGGTTTAAAACTAACAGAGGGGAGATTCGGGCTGGATGTGAGGAAGAAGGTTTTTACAATGAGGGTGGTAAAACACTGGCACAGGTTGCCCAGAGAGGTGGTGGATGCACCATTCCTGGAGACATTCAAGGCCAGGCTGGATGTGGTTCCAGGCAACCTGATCCAGTTGAAGATGTCCCTGCTCATTGCAGGGGAGTTGGACTAGATGACCTTTGAAAGTGCCTTCTGACCCAAACTATTCTATGAGTCTATGATTCTTGTCTGCGAGGCAGAGACCTCCAAGGAGAGCCTCGCTGTTGCTTCCTTCACACTCTAGGAAGCTCTCCCTAGAAGTTTCTCCTTTTTGGAGGGCTCCTCCTCTTCCAAACTAAGCCTGATTACTCAAAACAGGCAAAGGCAGAGTCATACAGTGCACTCATAGGGACAACACCTGAGGGAAACAGGCTTCAGCCATGCCTGGCACAGTATAAACATCTGCTCCTGCTTACCGGCAACACTTGGCCTTTCACTTTCTGCTTTCAGCAACGAGAACTGGTTCTGCACAGCATCTGTTGCAACTTCTTACAAGCACAGAAATGCACAACGAACCTAAGCAAGTAAAACCAGTGCAGGGAGACTCCTTCCAGCACTGTTCCGTCCCAGCAGACTGCAGGCAACTCATTGCTCTCTATGTTGTCTTGGTGTGTGCAGAGGCACCTTCCTGTTCTCCCCAGGCTGTGGTGGTCTCTGTCAGTCACTGCTGGAAGTGGTAGCAGAGACTTTTCCATGAAACTATTTGAAAAATGCAGATTCTCTTCCCTTCTGTGTTGATGCGTATGCATGATGTGACATGCCATTCAGGTAAATCTAGCTTTAGTGATGTGGATACTCACAGAAATGAACAAACGAGTGCCCCAAACCAAACTTTACATTTGTAGGTATGAACATTTGCACCAACCAATAGAGAGACAATAAATAGTATGTAGTTCCTCTGCTCTATTATGAAAACGACTCAAAAAGATCAATAAACATTAACCACACACACAAATGTGTGACCTACACAGAATGCTTGAAAGTAGTTGCAAAAGGATTTGTTGAGTAATTCCTCGCACACACACAAAAAGGAAAAAAAAAAAAAAAGCATGATTGTCAGGAGACGACCTGGTTGTGGGAAGAGGCACTTAATTCACTGCATGAATGACTCACAGTGAATTACTTGCATAACTCCACTCGCGGAAATCACTACTCTGCAAAAGTGCATACATGTTAAATCAACCAAAACACAGAGCGGTCCATATTCTTGGTACAATGCCGTCTTCTTGCCGGTACAGAATGAAGAACATTCCTCTCAGCTGGGCAGGGAGAGGGGAGAAATCCTCTTTTTTGGTATCCCGGCAATGTTTTCAAGAAACAGTTTGACAGCACTCGCTGGCCCTATTCATGCCTGGCATTTATGTTAAAAAGAAAATCCAGGCCTGCAATATTCAAGAGCAAGCTCTTGTTGACAATGAAACTTTGACTAATAAATCTGAGGCTGCGTTTCCCACCCAACTCCATTTAATACTACAAGGTAATTATGGGCCTTTCCTGCAAAAGCCAGAGCTCCATGAAGAATATCAACTGGCATGATTTTCTTCAGGCTACTCTCAGGATAAATAACTCCTTCCTTTATTTGCTATCTGTGCTTCCATTGTGAGGTACAAAGCTTACTGGAATTAAATAAAAGGAACTATTTTTCACAGTCCCACCCCACTTTAATTCCCCACAGCAAGTCTCCAAAACTAAAACAAAAGGCAAAAAAGGAAAAAAAAAAACCAGAAGAAGAAAAAAGGGTAAAAAAAGAAAAAAAATGGGAGGGGGCGAAGGAAGAAAAAGGTCTTAGCTCCTTTGTAAGCCTCATGTGCCTGACACAGCCATACTTCAGGCATCAAATTTGGATGTTGGTGACCTGGTGATACACATCCCCTTGGCTGCAACACAGTGATTTAAATGGCATAAACTGGGAGTTTATTCTGCAGGTACAGTCAATGCAGAAGCTTCAGCTAGTATTTCAGAGCAATCCTGTTAGAAGCTTTATTGATTCCAAGGAAAACCTTAGTCTATAGGGAGACTCACTGCCCATATATTGCACGAGGAGCAGATGCAGTAGGAATAGCCAGGTACAGAGAGCATCCCATCCAGAGCAGAAGTCGACACAGCAGTGAGAGCGCTGTGGACAACAGCATCCTTGGGGAGGCAGGAGAAGTGCATTTGCTTTTGTAGGGCTGCCCAGCAGGTAAAGCACTGACAGAAAACAGCAGGCCTGTGTACTGCAGGAGTGATGATCTCAGCCACCGCTACCCAGCTGGGATGGGACAGCAGGGGTGAACACAAGCACATGGACCCTGCTGCCCAGTGAGACCCAAGCTATGCTGACGCAAGGCCCTGGAGTAGAATCCCCAGCTTCTCTTAGGGTTTCTGCTGATAATCGTTGAATAAAATGCATAAATACTCCCCGGAAATGGGACCTGCACCTGAGGTTTCCTTTGTCCTGAAGGAAACAACCCCACACATCTTTTGCTCATGGTGAATGCGCCTATCAAAACCATCCCGAATATTATGTTTTGGTGATGCAGAAGACAAAGACCCAAGTGGCTCAGGCTAAGGAAAGCCTGCAACCCCTATCTCTGCTTCCTGAATGCATGCTCTAAAATACCATGGTATCCCACGAAGAAGAGGGACAAGGGCTCTGGTGCAGCTTTTAGTTCATCTGTTTGAAGAAAGCAGGTATGATCCAAGGAGCCTGAACTGAGCCCCTCTGCTAGCTTAAGAGTAGGATGTGCCCTGGCTCCTGAACAGCACTGGGACTATCTCCAGTTTCTTCTCAAGGTTATTGTACTTTTGAGCACGTGCTGGACCTGTGGCTGAGATCCACAGGGAATTTTGCATCTCAAAATGGATGAGGCTATTGATTCCAGGCAATTCTGGGAGATAAGTGGTGCCAAGGTGCAGATAGTGGAAACCTGATTTCAGAGGTCAGAGTATGGTCCTAGTTTTTTCTACATCAATATTGCTCCAAATCCACAAACCAGCCTTATACACTGAGTTTATGAAATTCATGCTTGTTTTGTGGGTAAATTCATAAAATGTACTGTTGGCTTTGCTGTTTATCAGCAGCTCTCCGACTGGCAAACAGAGAACTCTACCTCACCCATTTCTAAGAGCTACTTGTATGAACACAGGGGCACACGACTTCGGCAAGTGCATGCTCTAGGAGGATATCACGCTTACTGCAAGTGACTCATGCTGTGACAACCTAAGCCAAATTCACTTACAGGCAATTAAGACAGCTGCATGGTGGTCGTGAGGCAGACTTTTGGTAGAAACATGAGACATTTTTAACACATTCCAGCATCACGTTATAAAAGGGCAGGTGAAAGTTCACGTTGCATCAAGTCCTTGAATTTGCTGCACTGGGAGATTATTGACAAACGCACGATTCACAGAATCACAGAATCATTAGGGTTGGAAGTGACCCCTGGAGATCATATAGTGCAACCCTCTGCCAAGGCAGGGTCACCTAGAGCAGGTTACACAGGAACATGTCCAGGTGGGTTTTGAATGTCTCCAGAGAGGGAGACTCCACAACCCTCCTGGGCAGCCTGTGCCAGAGCTCTGCAACCCTCAACGTAAAGAAGTTCTTTCTCACGTTGAGGTGTACTAAAAACCTGCATCAGAGTAGTAGATGGAAAAGCCTGCGAGTTGGTAGACAGAGGGGGAAACTTCATGCAGAAATGAGCAATTTTAAGAGTGCCTTGTTAAATTAAGCAACAAACTCACCACACAGAAGTACAGGACTGAGAGATGGCATCAGTTTTTGGAGTTGTGCTAATAACCCACTTCACTGCTGTGTCCATTAACCTTCCACCTTTTGTTTGTCCAGCCCATTGCACTTGCCAGCTGCTTGAGGCAGAGGCTGTACCCGATCTGCACTTGTGCAACTGCAGCGGTTCTTCCACTGCAATTTTTAAAACTCTATTTGGATTAGTTTTCAGCCCTTGTCATTGAAGCAAAAAGCTTGCTATTGTGATCCAAGAGATTTCAGACTGCAAATGCCTGGTAAACCAAGCTGGAACATGTTACTCTGTGTTTTACCTCCAAATGGAGGATTGTCAGCTCTTGGGGTTGGTGACACCACCAAGAAGTGCTTGGAGATTTCAGTCATGATCTGACTGAGCTCAGCCCGGTGTTTCTGCCTCCAGCCACACATTCGCAATGATGACAGACTCTGCACGCTTCTGAGAAATGCCTTTTATTGTAGGACAGGAGTTGTCATGTGGACGTCAACAAAAGAAATCATTCCATAGCAATACCAAAATCAAATTATTACACAAATGCAAAAACCAAACCAACACAAAACCCGAGTTAAAATGATGAAAAAGCAGTGTGCTGTTACACAATGTAAAACATATACAATGGAAAGCCACATTCTTCTGCTAAAGTGTCAGATGCTCATCACCACCACAGGAAATAAGTGATTTCAACTTTTTCTCCCCCCACCCCTTCCAAAGAGGCAAACTTTAAAGTGAGATATTTCAAAGTGTCAAGACAACACAAAGAGCAGCATTTTCAGGAGTTTCTGTGATATTTGGATCTCTTGTCCCCTTCTGATTCTTTCTGCAATCCTATTTTAAATGTGTATTGGGAAGGTTAAAAGAAACAGTCAACATCACTTAAGCAGCCAGCATTACTGATATTGGTCAGAAGAAGGTCCTCCCTCTTCCAAAGGGCAGTATAAACAGCATTGCAGAAGACCAGCCTCTCTGGCAAATGAGTGCTGGTTCAGTTCACTAAAGAGAATTTTGCCCTTAAAATACACAAAACATAAGATAACCTATCCTTGAGAACTGTGTTGGTTTTGACTCTCCCAGTGGTCTTTTGAGGACAGGTGGAGAAAAGATGCACCAAAATGAATGTCTGAAGAGTAATTCTTGAGATCACAAGTAGAGGCTGTTCCTAGTCTTTGACACCAAATAAACAAGTTTTGTAACTGATGATTCTCAGTATTACTGTATAAAATGATATTTATTAGAAATAAGACTCTGGAATACTTTAAGGCACCTCATGGTGAAAAAGTATTTTAAAGGCTTGAATAACTCAGAAGACTGAGTTCTTTTTCCAAGATTCCCAGGAAGGAATGTAGTTTATAGTAATCAGCTTTGCCATTTTCAAATAAAACATGAAAATTGTCAAAGTAGAAATTCAGAACTATTTGAACTTTTCTTTAAAAGGTGACCCAAGGGTCACCTGAACAAAGCAACTATCAACAACAAACCCAACAAAGAACCTACAAAACAATTTCCTGATTAAAATATTTTTGTTAAACTAAAAAGATGGTATCATGCCAATGACAGACACGAATGACTCACCATCGGTTGTTCTACCCAGCAATTTATGGGTTTCAAGTGTGATTTTGTTTTCTCTTATATTGATATTTGATACCTACAGCTAGTAATGTCCTGCCAAGACATGTGAAGGAGCAGAATCAGAATTTTCAGAGATACCTAACATTTTTGTGCACATTCAAAAAGCTACAGGATGAAATTAATTCTAGCTTAGAGACTGATAGCTAGATCTGTCAGGGTCTCATACCAGTGAGTCTGCAGCAGCCAGCGTTTTGGAGCTCTGCCCTGAAATATAACTTACCATAGATTCATTTCAGAGCTGAAATGAACTAAAACTGTAATTATACCCTTGGTTTACGCATGCATATCTCCTTGGTTCTGATAAAAAAATATAAACTCAAGGTATATAGTCAGGAGAACGTACTGTTCTCTTAGAATATTTAAAAGTCTCAACGTATTATACATCATACTTACTCTCTTGTTAGAAGTAACTACTTAGAATAAAAATAATTCATTACTGCAAAACGCAATTAGACTCTGGATATGTCCACACTGCTCAATAAAAAAGGTAAACAAATGAGCTCAAGCACCAGACTCTATTAAGCATCTACACTACCTTAGTGGTCAGCCCACCCTAGCTCTCTTTCGGACCACTCCAGCCAGGTCTCTCCTCGGCAAAGCTCGAGCACAGTTTGGACAGGGTTCACACCATGGATCCTTCCAAAAGGGCAGTTACAGACAAGACCATGCAAGGTTAAACTTTCTTCATGCTACACAGTCTCCCAGCATTATCCTATGTGACTTTATGCATTCAAAACACTTCTCTACATCTTCACATACCTCTGCAATACAAACATCACTCTACTGAGCTGCAGAATAGCTCTATCCCTATGTCAGACTACTTGAATCTAAAAGGAAACGACGACGAAACACACTAGATAAGCCTATTAAGTGGACAGCATGAACCTGGAGAAGACCAAGGGCCAAGTTATACAAAAAAAGCGGATGTGGCTGGTGTGCTCTGAGAAGGATAAGCCATAAGCACTGCTTACATGAGACAATCTGTGCTATATGGCTCTGGGGACATGTAGCTGTCCCTGACCATCTGCTCTTTAGCACCAGATGTAGTACAAGCCTCATGGTGCACATCACTGCATGAAGTTCAGTTCCACTGATCTCAGTGGGATTTACTGTAGGATAAGGCACTACACAACGCAGAAGAAGTGTTAGAACTTGCCAAGACTAGGGACAAGAGCCTTTCATTTTGTAACTTCCTGCTAACAGAAGAGGATGTTAACAGCCAAACCAGATGCCAGATGTTTGTTTCCCCCACCCATGAGTGGAAGCTGACTGGTGGCACTGCAGGTAGTAAGTGGTCTTCCCCTCTCTCCCTGGATTTCACAGTGGGACAGCAAGCCTCACCACAGGGGAACGAGGATTCTGCCTTTTGCCACTGGGCTGACTCCTGAGCAGGACATCCTTCTAAATGAGCCCTTGTGCTGAGGCACAGAGGCTTTGGCCTCAATTTACTTCTCAACAAAGAGAGTAATTTTGTATTTGAATCAGTTACTTGCTGGTAGAACTGCTTGAAATGAGAAACATTCGTGTTTGCCTTACTTTCAGACCACTGGGAGAACACCGAGTAAATAACATTTGTCTTACAAACATAATAGCAAGCATCTCCAGTATGTTTTAAAAAGCACAGTATTTTCCATGTCCCAAAGAGAACTGCTGCCTTTCAGTCTCTTCTGTGCCCTTTACACAGTTAAGATGAACAGATTTATTTTCTACTGGGCCTCAAAGAGTAGGTATCTCACTAAACATGAAAAAATCTGAAGCAGCACAACACTTGCTGTTTTTTTTCTTTCTTCTTTTTAAACATGGGAAGAGTGCCTTTGTTTGCTGAATCAGGATGTAACTTATGAATACCGAACCTCCCTCTCCCACTGCATTCCTCTCGCTATCAGCAACAGCCATTCAAAACTACAGGTTGTACTTTCCTACCTCTTCTGGTAGGATGGTAACTTCAAACAGCTCGAGTTCAACAGAACCCCTGATGCAAAACTTTAAATATACTAAGGTTACATATTTTTAACATACAGTTAATGAATTTGTTGTGTACCCTGCAGTTACAGCTTTGGCTTGAAGGCACAAATATTAAGGCACAATAAATGCAAATAATGTATACATTTCAATGTGTTGTGTTGAAGATAACTTTGTACTACACGGTATTTAGGTATAATGACATGTCATTCAAACATTTCCTCAAGTTATTTTAATACCTTTTTTTCTTTGATAACCCGGATAAAAAGAGGAATGTATGTTAAATTATTTAAATATCGTTTCAGTGCAAATGTGGTGATTTTCTTCTAAAGTATGGAAGATTGAGATTTGATTTTTCAGCATTTGGATTTTAGCAAAATAAAACTTAGTATTTACATTCATCTTGAACAGCATTATTTGAATCATTTATCAAAAAATAAGTATAAAGTAATTTTTGCTATCAAAAGGAAAAAGTATTTTTGGCTTTTTCAATCCTTTTTCTACCAACCTGCATAGCTACTTATGACAGGTAGAAGGACAGCTGCACTAGACAACTGAGTTGTACACTACCGAATCTGCTGTTTAGACATAGCTGTCATGCTAAAATGACACTGAAAATATTTAGTTTTGTTTGCTCTCAAAATATTTCTGAAAGAGAAAAAGGACACATTCCAATTTTTTAGTAAGCTCCAAATACACACCCTAGACTTGTCAGGTGTCCTGCACCTGTTTAAATAAAAGAGATCTCTGCCACGTAACTTTCAAATAAAAACTGAGTCTGCCTAATTTCCTTAGCAATACAAACAGAATTAGTTGGAAAGGAAAACATATTGCACTGAAATTAAAGAGGGAAAGTAAAAATGTTCTTCTCAGTATTAAATAGGAAGGATGTCCAGTGCAAAGAATCGCCCCCCCTCCCTTTCCTCTCCCGCTGACACTTGCAAACACTGTCACTGAGTTTAGATGATCTAAGGTTTACATTCTATGGAAAACAGTTTTGGGTATCAGGAATCACAGTGCAGTTTCGGTTATGCATAATCCTGAGGAAGGATCCAAGGAGGAGTCCGTGGTAAGCTGACCGTTCTGAACAACTTCAGGGTAATTCTTGCTGAAGTACACCTAGGAAGAATATCAGATCCTGTGAGTAACTATGCATCAAACACATTTTTAATTTCAAATAAAATTTCTGAAGATAAATGCATGTCCTTAAGGAATCCCATCAGGAACTTCAGGTTAGTGGCATTCAGTAACTCTGCGTCACTGGAAAATTAGTAAAATTGTTATATGATCTTCCATTATAACAAAGCGTGAGAAAAATCCCACACAACCTGTAGATCTGCTCCAATTCTGGTAATTCAGATGAATAGATACGTTTTATCACTTTACATTAAACTGATAAGTAAAATCATTTTACTAGCTCAAAACATGGAGATAAATTAAAAACAGGATGACAAAGAAGCTGTGAAATCTTGCGTCTGCACAAGGGTTTCTCATTTTCACACATAAAATGAACACAATGGATTTGGATGTTAATATCAGGTTGTAATCCCTATATTTTACAAACTATGATTGACAACCATTGAAACTTCAAGCTATATGTATGAAATATCCCAGCGTTTAATTTGTGCTGCAGAGCAGTTATAGGGCCTATAGAAATGTGATCTCTGGATAGTGAACCACAATAATGAAAGAAGAAGCAAAAGCTTTAACAATGACTCAACCAAGCAACTTCTCTAAAATGTAAGATGATACCAAATAATAGGACAGTTCTTTGCCAAGCCTTTGAGTTCCTGAATTCTACCAATTTCTAGCTCAACTAGAAGAGATAGAGGTTTCCTGATAAATGTATAATCAGAACATAAAGGAAATGAAATGCTGTCAAGTTTCACTGTTCCACAATCATCAGTTTTTAGTAGCTGTATCATATCTCTGTTCCTTGACAGATGCGCATAACAAAATGAAATAATGTCAAGACTTCTGTGCTCTTATCTAAAAATATGTTTGGGTGAAAAAGGACTTCAAATGCAATTTTTTCAAAGAGGAATGTGAAAAGTTTTGTTTGAGTCTTTAAAAACAGAAAATACACTATCTTTCTGAAGCTGACACATGTCACGAGTTAGGTCTCACAGTCAGACTGCTTTGACTATGGCTTATGAAACATTTCTCCAATTTATAGTTGAGAGTGTTGTCAACAAAGTTCAGTTAGTTTGATAATAATGTCCTTTTCATATGTATGAATACATGTCTAAGACACGTGGGATAAAAAAAAGTCATTCTATAAACACATTCTTGTAAATACCACTGTCGCCTTTTGTGCACACGCGCTAGTGCAGGATATATGCATCATTACAACTCTCAAAGAATATTAAGGTCTGATTTGAATCAACAAAGGAACTGGAAGTCCTGTTAAAAGGCATTCATTCCTCAGTAACCAGCCACGATCGGATGCAACTGAAGAAAGTTAATCAGGCGCCTGCCCGCACACACACTGCAGAGACGGCAGCCTCAGTTGTGTATTCCCATCCTGTTCCTGGTTTAAAACATAAAACTTTGGCATACTTTTAGTGCAGCTTTTGAATGGGATTTTTTTTTTTTTTAATGGAAAGTTAATAGAAAACCTTGGCACATATTACTAGAGATGTAATGAAACGGCAGCTGCTTTTCAACTGTCTCATTGCAATTCCTCCCCTGAGCCCAATCCCTCAAGATATTAAATGCCCAAGCCTTTATACAAGTCTCTTCCACCACCAACAGAGCTGCAACCTTTTTAAAAGTAATCACTGAGGTGAGATAACACCTAGTATTTTAATATTTACACATCTGTCATAGCTTTAAAATAAAATAAAATAACCCTTATTTTTCCCTCAAAGTACTCAAAAAACTGATTGACAGAAAACCAGCCCTATCCTGATGCCACTGAAGCTTGCGGAAAAGCCTCTCTCAATGCTGCCAAGAGCACAGAGAACACACCAACTTTTGTTTACCTGAATAATTGAGCACGGTTCTTTTCCTTTTTAACTGTTTGATGGCTGTTTCTCACTTTCCCATGGGATTTTTTGTTAACAGCTTCTTGTAAACTCATCAGATAGAAACATGGTCTCATTATGCCAAGCGCAACTCCACTGCAGTCAGGCTCACAGGCTAGTTAATACGTAACTTGGCAGTCTCCAATTTGAATTGTGCCTGCGTTGCTTTCTTTGACAGTTGCACAAAAAATGGGGATACTGAGTGACCAAGAAAGACATACAAATAGCAGCGTTGGATCAACTCAGAAGCCTGAGCTGAGGTTCCAGCAACAGCTCGATCTTGCAATGCTTGGCTAAGATGCCCGCAAGATTTTTTTTGAAAATTAGGTTTCTTCGAACATGTCTAAGTCAGTCTTCCAGTTTAAGATGTGCAGCCCCCCTTCATTTGTACTTCAAGGATAAACGCAGAATCCATACTGTTCCGGAAAATGCATTTAAAGTCTCACCTTACTGAAAGAAGCTCTTGGTACAAGTTCATTCTGCGCAAGATCCAGGCTCAAAATGCAATAAATCAAATAATCATTGCCAAAGCATGGCCACATTCCAAACCATTATACTTAGCAACCCACTGCAATGCCTTTTGAAAAATATGTATATATGTCATATTACCATTTCTTTTTATGTGCAACATGCTGTTTTTCAACAACAGAAAAAAGCTGTTCTTCATAAAAACAGTTCTTAGTAACCACAGGAGGAATGTATGAGACCAAAAGCAATACATGTAACAGACTTACTAGTGTAAAAAGAAAAGCCATTGGAATTAGCTCTTCTGACTAAGCAACTTCTCTGAAAGTATGCATGAAGCACAAGGGACAGCAATAACAAAAACCTCAAAATAATGTCCAAGTCCTTCAAACAGAAAGAACTGTCTGTGCTTCTGGGTAGCTGCTGACTGGAGATATAGTCTCTTGATTCCCATATTTTTGGGCTGAGTGTGGATAAGAACCATGCTTTGCATTCTTGGCAGATGCTAAAGCTTGTATCTGCCTTCTAGCCTGGGAGTTAGCAAACCTTTTCATCAAACCACATTTCAGCAGAGACTGGTTCCTGGATCTCTTCCCTTCCTGTACAAAATCACATAACATTGATGTGGGAACTGCAGATGACTACATGGGCGAGTAACATCAGGCAATTATTTTTATATATTTTGAATTATCTTTGAATGCAATTGTGCAATTGAGAAAGGCTGCAGGGAAGGAAGAAGAGACAGCATGACATGGCTAAATCTCTGCAGATGACAGCTGGACAGCCTCACCTCTTGCCAGTCTGTGGATCAAGTCTTAGGAAGCTGCCCTTCACAGACAAACACTGGTCAATGAATTCGAAGTTATCCTTTTAAACACCATTTATATAAGGTCTAAATTGCCATACACATACCATAAAAAACATGACTAACTCATTCTTTTCTAAGAATAAAATCTAAGAAGCTACACTGCAGCAATGGAGGAGGACAGCAGGACTCATTAGACAGCCTAGTTAAGGACAAAGCTGTTTCCTCAGTTCTGCAATTAGTGTCGCACATTAATTTGTAGTGTACGCTCTTAGCCACAAAGCTTCACTTGAAAAACTCTCAAAAAAAAAAAAAAAAGGTTTCAGCAGCTCTAAAAAATTTCCAAGAATATGAACAGGCACAGAAATCTCTTCCCTAATCTTCAAAAAGTCCAGTAAAATAGAATCCAGACACAAGCACACAGCCTTCCTGACAGCACCATTTTTCATTTTCCTCCAGCTTACTGGAAGTGTAACTATTTTTACTAGGAAACAGCCAGACACCTGGTATTTTATTTCCTGTCTTTATGTGTTGCTTTCCGTCCATTGGTCTCCTCAAACAGTTTTGAGTTTGTGTTCCACTAGCTCTGCTCCACACATCCAGCGACTTGAGGAGAGGAAAGCATAAGGACTAGAGGTAAGCCTTTGCCTCTTCTCTTGAAAAGGCTCTCTTAGGTTGCTACATGCCTCACTTGCATGCTGAAAGTAAAGTTACAAGACTATGGAGCCAGTCACTGCCAAACTGAGCACTGCCAGTCTCGACTAAAGCAGTTCTGAAATTTCATTGACACTGAAAAGTAAAACCTTGCTCTGGACATCCTGTGTGGCAAATTAGCAAGAAAAAAAGAAATCAAGCCAAGAGCTAGTCATCAATCAATCAATCACGGGTCATTTTTTTATCATCTTATCTCTGCTTCAGCTTTCCATCTGAAAAGTGGAGATGATACGAGACCTCAAAGGCATATTATGAAAGTTAATCCATTGATGTTTCTTAAACACTTTGATTGCCAGAGGAATGCTCACAATTACATTAATAATTCTGTACTCAAGAGTAGGATTTGAATAGTAAGCAGTAAATCAGGCACAGAGCCTTGTAGGGAACAAGGAGGCAACAAAACATTCACAGCTGTTTCTTAATTGAGCTCTGCTCATCCTATGTGCACAAAGAGCAAGGGTACAAGACCAATGTCAGAGAAAGCAGAGAAGTAAGAACGTGTTCCCACCTCCAGAGGCCACAATATAATGCACATACTGAACCTCAAATTAAAATTTGATGGGCCCTTTCAAACAATATGGAAATAACAGATAAACACTGGACTCTGCAGTCCTAACATGTTTTTAGGGCAAGTTTTTCTAAGGTCAATGCCCAGCACAGGTGAGTATGTCATATATTATTTACACTTACTGTTTTGTGTACATACAGAAGGATGCAAGAAATGCAAACAGACTGTAAACTCAGGGTATATAAATACACTTATCATTTGGAAGTCTGTGTACATCCCACGAAAAAAAGCATGGAAAATGATGGCTTTGCCTTTCAAAGCTGACATTCTTTGGTGCAAAGCTTATCATAACACCGAACATACTAACTTGAGATAAACAATCTGCAGAGACAAACTTAATTATCCCTTCTTCTAAAATTACCCGTTTTGCTGTTTCAATCAGAGAAGCCGCTTCAGTCTTGCCCACTTGTTGCACCATTTTGTAAAACAAGCCATCTTGTTCTTGGAGCAAAATGTAAGGTTCACCATATTCTTTCAGTCTTCCTGCATCTAAAACCTATTAAATCAGAAGAAACCAATGTATTAACATAAGAAATTCAAAACCAAATGTTAGAGACTACAAGCAAGGGGGGAATGTATGCACTTTAAGTGCTAAGGTGAATTTTGCATCCTGAAAATGAAATATGTCCTCTTCAAACTAGCACAGCACTTTCTCAGTTTATAGACCTGTTGTACAATTTTAGAGTGCCCTACAGCCATTCCACCTATAGGAATCCAATGCAAAGTTATGCAGAATATGGAAATACAATGTTTGTGAAGCCAACAAAGCAGATTATAAGATTCATTGTGTAAGAAAGAAACAAAGGCCCAAAATCGGCTCTGAAGTAAACACCTGTGGGTAAAAACCACGCAATAACCACCAAGACGGTTAAGGAAGAATAAATAGGTCTTTTGGATTAGAGGAGGTGAAGATGTAATTAAAGAAAATGAGGGTGTTGCTGAAAAGATAAACAATTTATTGCATCAGTTTTTGCCAACTACATATTAGAAAGAAACTTACCCTGAACCTATTCTTTCTACATAAAAAAAGATGAGATGCCACCAAGGACATAGGTACCCAAAAGAGAGGAAGGGAGAAGGGAAAAACCAACAGAGAAACTAAAAAGGCATTAAGTCAGTAAGCCACAGGGAATATATACAGTCAAAAATATTAGAAAAAATTAAGAATAAACTGACTGAACCGCTAAGAAAATATTCTTACAATAGTGACTCTATTTAAGGACTGCATGGTAGTGAATATTGCACTTACATGTTGAAAAGCCTTACAGGATTCATTCAGGGAACTTTTAGACTAGCATATATATTTTGAGGTAAGAGAGCAATTTAGTTTAAATAATCATTAAAACACAAGACGACACACAGATCACAGGTAGAATTTATTCTCCGCAGTTTTAGGAAACGTAAATTGTATCTCAGAAATCTGATGTAATTCTTAATGCACCACAAGAAAACTAAAGGAGAAATGGTTTATACGGATTTTCAGAAAGGTATCTGGTGTAACTAAACAGCTGTGTTACAAGGGATAAAAATTTCTCAAGAATCTGGACAGAAAACGGAGATTAGAAATAAACTGCATTTTTCTTTGTGGAAAGCTGAACAGGCAGGAACTGGTGGAAACCACATTGTTCTGGCATACGTGGTAGCTACGTATGTGTTAGTCATCAGAAAAAGGAGTTATCAGAAAAGCGACAAACCTGCAAATGACACAAAAATGTGCAGGTAAGTCTAGACCAGAGGAGATTCAGATACACTTAACTAACCTAAGAGAATAAGAAACATAATAGCAGGAAAAAGTCAATATTGACAAATGCAATGCACTCAGATACTTAACTGGCTTATAAATTAATGGTATTGACTCAAGAAAGAGATTTGGGTATCAGTCTACAAGTTCAGTACTTTAGTCCACGTGCTGGTGCAGCCGTGTAAAAAATAGAAAAAAAAAAAAAAAAGATTTATGTGAGAAAACAATATAATTCAGAATGTATTTTTTTTTCTTCTAGAAATAAAAAACTGAATACACATGGCACGCTATTGAAAAAGATACTGCCACAAGAGAGGGACTTCAAGGACTCATAACCCCAGCCATAATCGTGGTGTACATACTTGTAAGAAAAAAAAAGATCTAAAAAACTGGAGCTGTTGATTTCAGGAAAGAAGCGAATAAAAGGTATTATGAAGACAACTTCTAAAATAACAAAAATCATCTTCAAACGTCTGTTTGAAAGAAGAACTCCAATAAGCTTGGAGACAAATTCAAAGCCTTGTGAGGAAACTATCAATCTTGCACTTTGCCTGTGCAAGTCCTTGAAGCAAAACATCCCCATGGCCAAGGGGATCTCCAGGTGGCCTGGACCCCCATTAACGACAAAACCTGCAGTGAAGCAGGACAGCTGAACCTATCTCTTTGCTTGCACTGGTGTGAAAAATCACACGCACGATCGCATTCGACTCAAATTTGACACCCGGGACCCAGCACCGGGGGAAAGGCCCCCACTCCTTCTCTTCCAGTTCACTTCAGTACATAGCATTTGAATGGAAAATAACTCAACCAACAACAGCAGCATAATTACATCTCATTTTATAAATTGTATGCACAGAAACCTATGAGGAGTTATTTTCTATTTTTAAAAGCTCCTATCTTAGAGCACCCAACTTATACTATGATTTTCTTTGCAAACCATTTCCAGGACTGTTTGGTATATAGCTGAAGAAAGTGCTCACGGAAAAATTTGAAAATATCATCATAGAATCACAGAATGGTTTGTGTTGGCAGGGACTTTAAAGCTCATCTAGTTCCAACTCCCTGCCATGGGCAGGGACACCTTCCACTTGACCAGGTTGCTCAAAGCCCCGTCCAACCTGGCCTTGAACACTGCCAGGGATGGGGCAGCCACAGCTTCTCTGGGCAACCTGTGCCAGTGTCTCACAATACACAATAGATGCAGTATTTCACCTGCAAAGGTATACTTGCACACATGTTCATTTTTCAGTGTACTTACTCCTATCCTATTTAATCTGAACATTCAAGGATTAATGGCAACTTTAATCGCAATCTTTTAAACACTCCAGTATGTCACAGTTAAGGACAGCTTCCTCAAAAATGCAATAAATTAATTTACCATATACAGTTCAACATAAGAACAGGATGTTTCTGGTGCCCTGAATAAGTATTTTTCAGTGTAGCATTAGATTATGTAACCACTCCTTAAGAAAGAAAACAAAAAAGCATCTGCATTAAATGTGTCTCTCACAAATAAGGAACTACAATAGCAAAAGCAAAGGGTTTTTTAAAATTTATATTACTGTGGTATTAGAATTTTAACATCCATTTTGCAAATATCTGAAACAACCACAAACAGGGACAATCTTTCTGCTCCAGAGAACCTAGGGAAAAAAAGGAAAATTTATTTTTCCTTGAGAAGTTTTAAACAGGCAAGTCCAGAAGATGAACAGATAGAACAAGTGATTTTGGGCTAGAAAAATTCCATTCACATTTTAAACAAATCGTGAATCTATAACATCCTTTCTTGGTGAATAAAACCAAACTTGTGTTACGAAAATAGACAAACCAAAACACGGGGAAAACAAACTGTGTTCCTTTTTTTTTTTTTTTAAATCTGAAATGAAAAAATAAAGAATGAAACTGAACAGACAACATCATTCCAACAAGTCAGGAATAATCCATAAACCCTACTCACCAAGGAAAAACACTGTTTCTATTAACTGCTGTCATCTATGAGACAATGGAAAAATGCAAGCTGATTTACTTGATAGTTATACGTTTATATACTTATACATTTATTAAAAAGCGCTTAGACAAAGAGATAGGTACTCTTCTTTGAAGAAGTATGTGCTGATAAAATTTAAATAAATAAATGGGTACTTTGGCTAAGGCTTTGCATACTCTTACTCACTGACTCCAAGCCAAATTAAAATCATTAGGACTTCAAAAAGACAGCTAATCATTCAGGAAAGGTGGAATCTGCTGTTTACCAGCCACATATTTTCCGATCAACCCGCATGCAATCCTTATCACTGCACAATATGACCGAATTGAACCCAGATGCGTTCCAAGGCAGTTGTACCAGTGGAACTTGATACAGAAAAGCCAGAGAAGCTTGTAGCTGGTGAAATCAGATCGGCAGGGTGATTATGGAGGACACACGCAGGAGCACGTGACTCTGAATCAGACTGGGATTTCGTTATAGGCTTTAACACACATACTGACAGGGGGATTTTGGACAAATCACTCAACTTTCCAGCTCCTCGGTCTGGCTCTTTATAAAACACACTAAATAAAGACTCGTAATCATTCTGTGGGAGTTAACTGCCTGTGAAATACTTAGACAGCCCAGACTAAAATAAAAACAAACACAAAAAAAGCTATATAAAGCCAAAGTAGTCAGTCATACATAAACCAGGGCCAGATCTGCCACTGTCTTGCAGTGGCAGCTTCTTTTACCTCGCCTGAACTGTTGTTGCCTTTGTAGCCACATCCTTATGACTTCAACAGGATTTTCTCAAGTCGAAGTGTAACTCCAACAGTACAAAATTTACAAAACTGGCAAAACTAGGGCGGGGGGGGGGGAGAAGGCACGCAGAAAAATTCTTATTCAATGGAAATTGCTCACGTCCTTGCGTGAGGTGAAACTGCTCTTTACTTACAGCTATCCACATTATCCTTACTCAAGCAGAACTATTCTTACATCTTAAGCTCAAAAAGGGCTCAGATACTATGTTCTTGAGCAAAATCCTCTCCTGTCACCTAATTCCACTCCACCTAATGTTTCACCCTGGTTGAATAGGCTGGGGCAGTGCCTGCTTACCCCAGCTGTGATCTTTTCAGAAGGATAAGCACCACGCTGGGTAGAAGGCAACAGAGTTTTGAACAGCACTCTGTTTGACATGGAGGCACAAAATGCCATAGAAGGACCGAGATTAAAAACATGGCAGGGAAGGACAGAGAAACAGAAAAGCAGCATTTGAATTTGTCTAACCTGCAAAGGCAAACGTGAAAATGGAGTATTAGCCATTTAAATGTGTTTATGTTAACTCTAGCTAGCACAGAAAGACTATTTGCCTATGCCAGAAAACTGTTGCTGAACTAAATTTGCGTAAGATTTGGCAACTATAAAATAGTTGTCCATTTTGCCTCATGCCTACTTTACCAGGGTCTACCTCCACACTGCCTAGGCTTCCTCCTTCACCACCCCAAACCTTGCAGTATTTCATTCCACAGCCTCATAGTTTAATGTATCAACCATGACAAAAAAGCAAGGGAGGGAAGACAAAAAGGAAAACATAAAATGGTGAAAAAGAAATCAGAGATCCATTTCACAAAGAGAGAAACGAGACAATGAATGACGAGGATACTACATCAAGATAGTCCAGTTTCCAGTAGAGACTTCAGAAGCAGCACCCTTTCTCCCTGATGATTCCTGCAACTAATCTATATGGTTCTGTTGCACAGGACTTTGGCAAAGCACACATTCATTTTGTAAGTGAATTTAAAGTCTTGTGGATTAATATAAGCTAAATAGATGTCATTAGCCACAGAAAGAACATGTACCCTTAAAAATTCTGTTACAAATACCATGTATTTATGGCTATCCATAGACACAAAAAAGGAAGTTCTAAATCCTGCATTTTCTAACTTTCAGCAACAAAAGCAGACAAACCAAGAGAACAATAGTTATAAAACATTCTGAGAAAAAAAAAAAAGCAGTCCAAGGTTGGAAGTGTCCAGCAAGAGAGGAGGGGGGCATGGGAATTTATTTCAATTATTACTGAGGAATGACTAGTATTCCTATTCACGTTCATCTTCACCATAAAGCCAGAGGAAAAACAGGACATTTAAGAGTTGATCATAAATGTTTTTATTTCCTATTCAAAAGGAAAATAATCCAAGCAAATTATCTCCTAGGGAATACATCTGATTTAATTTAGACTTGGAGAAGACGTCACCAAACAGCAAAATTATTATTAAAGTTCAAAACTCTGCTAGGATACAACTTTGAACAACGTTTTCCTCAGAGAGCATACATCAAGATGATCTCCAATAAAGTCCTGGGAAGAGGAGAATATTTGGGAGATGCTTCTGGTTACATCATATTATAATATATTTACCCAAGACAATACATATTTGTGGGAAAGAGTCGACAGCCTGTGCTCCAGTTGGCATTGAGCTCAGATACAAGCATGTCTCTTCTGTGTCTTCCATCTCATCATGGTTTGTCAAAACAGATCAGAAACACGTACATACTTCTCTGAAGAATCATTTATAAATATTCACCTATCTAAACAGGTGTGTGAACATTGAAGAACACTGAAAAGGCTGCAAACATAACTCAAGAATCATTTTAAAGGTGTCCCTCCCCCCCCCCTTTTTTTTTTTCTTTTTCAGTGGTGGGGCTTTGTTTGGCTGTCTTCTGTTTTTTTGTTTTGTTTCTTTTTATTCCTCAGGTTTAATCTAAGCATTGCCCAAGCTTCTTCAGGGTTCCTATACAAATTACTCTACCAGTGATTCCAGACAAATTTGATGCCAAATAATGCACTTTTCATACATCACATGTACAAACAAAGCAGAGCACACTTGGGCATTTACCTTCTTATAATCTGAATGATTATTTTCAGTCTTTCCAAACATCTCATCTCAGCAGAGCTTAACTTTGTTGTAACAATGCCAAATCTGTCACTGGTCCCTGGGATTTGCCATGTACCCCCTGCTCACCTTCGCCTGCTTCATAGGGGGAACCTCAGTCATTTTGTTCTGTAACCAGAAATAGAGAATTTCTTTAAACTGAAATTATTCTTGAGATGTAACTCAGGGAAAATCGAGGATGCAACACTGCCTGAAAAATTGTTTCACATATGAGTTATCTTTACTTTTCTTCCAGGGGCTTGAAATTCTACCTTCTTTTTCTCCATCTGACAGCATGCCACTGTAAGCTGGCTGGAATGTTGTGGGGAAAAGTATCAATTATATATGTAGTAATGAGTCTTACTCCACTGATTGATAATCATTTGATAGTAAGTCCTCCTGTATCTTGTTGGAGGGAAGAAGCCTGTTAGCCAGCCAATGCAGATATCTCTTGTGTTGTTCAGTTTCCTCACCTCAAAACATCTGATATACCAGTGCAAGTTCAACCTTTGCCTTAGAGAGTATAAAAGGACCTTGTGCCAGCTCTTACCAACAGCAGTAAATGCTGACAAAACTCTCCCTTGGTCAATCAGTAATGACTGTTTCCATCAGAGTAAAGCCACATTTCTCAATTGGGATTGCAGAATGGCTCAAATGTGGCTCCGATGTGATAAAAGATACACTTTGGTTTCAGAAATCCTACTCTCTAATAAGGCTTTTGAGGGTCTTACAAAGTTAGATAAGCTACAAGGATATTATACTTTTCAAGAGGTTAAGGAATATTGTTGCAGATGACTGGGCATGTCTCTTGTTTTATCAGCTTTGGATGTCAGTGAACTTGTGGCTCAGCTGCCATGCACATGGTTTCACCTTATCAGAAGCTCTCTGTTCAAAGCATCAACCACCAGCAAGTCCTGTGCTAATTTGTTTTTAAACAATAATATAGTATTTCTGAGAGAGAAAAAAAATCATTCTTCACAGATGTGTTAGTACAATGGTTTGGGCTGGAAGGGACCTTAAAGATCATCTAGTTCCAACCCCCCTGCCATGGGCAGGGACACCTCCCACTAGACCAGGTTGCTCCAAGCCCCTGTGTCCAACCTGGCCTTGAACACTGCCAGGGATGGGGCAGCCACAGCTTCTCTGGGCAACCTGTGCCAGCACCTCAGCACCCTCACAGGGAAGGATTTCTTCCTAATATCTAATCTAAATCTACCCTCTGTCAGTTTAAAGCCATTCCCTCTTGTCCTATCCCCACAGGCCCTTGCAGAAAGTCCCTCTGCAGACTTCCTGTAGGCCCCCTTTGCGTGCTGGAAGCTGCTCTAGGGCCTCCCCGGAGCCTTCTCTTCTCCAGGCTGAACAAGCCCAACTCTCTCAGCCTGTCTTCATAGCAGAGGTGCTCCAGCCCTCTGAGCAACTCTGCGGCTCTCCTCCGGACTCACTCAAGCAGGTCCATGTCTTACTGTCCTGTCCTTATACTGATGGAAACACATTCACACACTAATGCCTGACAGAATGAGAGATAAAGGTTCATCAAACATTGGCTTCACTTCCTGCAGTAATTCAAATCCAGCTCTTCATTTGAATGCTCCCAGCTGAAGTACTACTGCAATAATCAGTTGTTTTATTTAGGCAAAAGAAGAATCTTGTTGGGCAGCCCTCTTCAGATGGGAGCAGCTTTTAAGAACTCAAAGGTGCCAATGTTTTGGAGAGATGTGGCTTAAAACTGGCAAAGAGAATCAACAATCCTAGCGTCTTTTCAAGCTCATTGTGATTTTGACTCATTGTAGAGATACCTGGGCAGGTGTGATATTCAGGTTGAATAAAAAGAAATAAATTTAGTTCTAATATTCCCTAGACCATATTTTCAAGACAGAAGCTTAGTCAAAAAAGGAATTTTATTGGTGTTTGTTCCTTCTGAATAATGACAGCAGGTGTACAAATATGAATGTATCTATCTACTTTACCATGGATTACTGGTTTCAGATCAACAGGTACTTTAGGAAGAAGGAAGAATTAGGTGAAGAATTAGGTACCTAGTTTCAGAAATTTGGCTTTCATTTGGATGCCAGAGAGGGACTAGTCATCAGGGACTGCAGCGATAGGACAAGGGGTGATGAGTTCAAACTTAAACAAGGGACGTTCAGGTTGGATATAGGGATAAAGTTCTTTACTGTGGGGTGGTGAGGTATGGGAACAGGTTGCCCAAGGAAGCTGGGAATGCTCCATCCCTGGCAGTGTTCAAGGCCAGGTTGGACAGAGCCTTGGGTGACACGGTCTAGTGTGAGGTGTCCCTGCCCATGGCAGGGGGGTTGGAACTAGATGATCTTAAGGTCCTTTCCAATCCTAACCATTTTACGATTCTATGATTCAAGCTACTACAATCCATTAAGTTCCTTTAAATTCTTTTAACAGAACAGACTTCAATAGCGCAAGTATAATATACAGTAATATTTTACTACACCCTGAACACTGGGCTAATACAAGGTCAAAAACCCTTTCAGCTCTGTGTTACAGAACAAAAAAAAAACCAACCCATTTTATACCCTTGCAGTTCTTCTGCTTCAGAGTTTTGAAGGTCTGAACAACAGTTCTGAATGTAGACCTAATTACTTCTACTCTTCACAACGTTTCAGGTTCCAGAAAAATTTATGGTCTTGTCAACTGACCTCTCTTAGCTATCTTATGCACCTGACGGCCTGTATCTGTCAACAGGTAGCTCTCCATCAAGAAAACAGTCCTACACATACATACTTGAGAGAGTCAACACTAAAAGCAACACACACAGTTTTCACAAAGAACTGGTCAACAACTGTATGTTGCGACTTACATAATCCCCTCTAAACAGAATGTGTAAGATTTACTGTAAAATACATTTACTTTTCAGCAGCAATATTTAAGTAAGTGGCAAAAAAAAAAAAGCTACCACAGGAAGAGCCAGTAGACCACAGCACTTACAGCTTTAAGTCTGTATTACTAATTTAAGTGCACTACCACCACCTTCCTACATTCTCCACAACTCCATCTGAAGCTGGGCCACAGCAGCAAAAGCTCACATGAATGTTTCAGTAGGTCACCTGGGGCTTCCCACTCCTTCAAGAGCTCTGCTTCTCACTGGGCTGCATTCGGACTTCCTCACACTTATTCTCCCTCTAGCTCCATGACTCTTGCATTTCTGGCAGCACAAGGCTTCAAAAGGAAGGGTGGAGACTGGCCTTAACCTGACTGCTGTGTGTACACTGGTGGGTACGGCACCTTCCAGGGAACAGGGAGCATTGCATCCAGGCCTCCTCAGGCAGAAGACGATGTAGAACACATATTTCCGCAATCCCTGGAAGAATGCTGTCATCCCCGTGCTACGCAAGGGCAGCATTGTCATCACTATCGTGTTTGCTTAGGGATCTGATAACACCATTGCCCCATCTCCAAATGGATGGATGGATAGTAAGGTGAAATACTGGGTCAGATACCAGAACTCCACGTAGAGACAAGCAAGCACTCAGACCCTGTGTACTGCATAGCATTTTCTGTCTAGCTGTAGGTGACTCCCCTTTCACCATGCAAACTGCCTGGATCTCTCCCCAGACTTTTCGATTTGCTTTCAAGATGTTTACACGTACTCTTGGTGGACTGATTGCCCTGCTGAAGTTAGATGTCTACAGCGCATGAAACACGGTGCCTGATTTATGAGGCTTAGATGTTCCACCACGGTAAACATTATGTCAGAAACATGAGAACAACTGAACGAGGGAGGCTTACCGGAAAGATGTGGGAAGTCATTTTCTATTGACCAAAAAAACAACTCAAGTCTGGCTGTGAAGTACTTTGTGTTGTTACCCTGAATACTACTCATTTTAGAATGTAACCACAACAGGTTTTCCCATAAATAAATCAAATCTCTTCCCGTGATTCTCTTCATCAAAAACTTCCTATTTGAAAGTCAGTTTTTAATTACTAGATCAAGTTCTGCTTGCATAAAGAGTTTCCATTTCAAAGAAGTACTGCACTGATATGAAAAGTCTCTGTGGAGAAACATCCTTGTCATTGGAAAACGCACAAGTTTTGACTGCTCTGTGGCTTTCCTATAGAAATACCATGGCATAGCATATGGAGCAAACAACTGCCATCAGGCTCTTGCCAGATGCATATACTTAATTTGCTACTGATCCACTATGTCCCTGGATGAGCCTCAACTTCTGTATGCTTCTGTTTCTCCCTGTTTCCCCTTGCAGTTTCTAAGAAGTATTTCTCAAGCTGGAGAAGGAAGCAGATAGGAGGGGGAAGAGTGGGTGATGGGGATTTTATGATACCACTAGAACTCTTGGGAGTGGTGCCTCCTGGCTGCAAATGCAATTTATGTAAAAGGCCCTTGCCCTCTAAGGTGAGGACAGGACAGAGAAGCAGCTGTTGTGGTGGTGGGGAACCTACACGGAATGAGGTGCCAGCAATGCAAGCCTGAGATGAGGTTCTGCCAGGATTTGCCATCACAAAAGAGGCATCTTCAGCATTTATACCATCCTCCCCTTCTGCTAGGGAGCAGGGTGGCTGCTTGTGCCAAAGAGCTAAAAACGGGTCCTGCTAGCACCTTATGGGAGGAGTTACAACCTGAGTTCTCAAACTAATGAAAAAGGAATGAGAAGATGTCCTATGAGACGCTGGAGCAGCACAGAGGGAAGATGGGGGAGGAGGGAAGGAGTTTGAAAACCGCTGGATTATAATTTTATGGTAGTATTATTTGATGGTCTGACTTAACAAGTCTTTCCAACTTTGGTTCCAAAGATTGTATGGATGCTTCCCTATCTCATCCAGGTGTTTGAAGTTTAATTAATTAATGTTTATAAAGAGCGTTACAATTTCCAGATGAAAGGTCCTATGCAAGTGCAATGTAGTATTACTCATTGAGGTGATTGGGTTAGAGAGTATCACGTTACACAATACAGCTCTTCCCTCAATGATTTTAAGCTTTTGAAGTTCTGATAAAATGTGTTTATCACTAAGATAGATATAATGGAAATACTCTTAAGGCGTGACCTGGATTATGAAACCAGAGGTATGGTTTTGGGAATGGAACAAACGAGAATTAAAACAACTCCTGAGGCCAGATTTGTCTACAGTTGTATAAAATGTATTCTGTTCTTTTTTTCCTCTTCCAGTAGGCTTTTCTTCTCTTTTAAAATAGAACCAGTTATTACGATGGGTGTGAGCAGACATGCAACAGTTCATGTTCAGTTCCTATTTCCATACTCATCCAACTTGACATTTTCTCATGACTTTCTCAAAATTATTTTCTGTTCTGTTTAGTTTTTTGGGTTTTTTTTTTTTTTTTTTTTTTTTTTTAATGTTTGGATTAAACATAAAGGTGAATAATTTCTTTTTGGAAAGTTCTGTTTTAACCAGCAATTAAATTGAATTAAATCAAAAACTTCTGGACAACACCAAACCTGAGATTACAGTCAAGACGCTTAAGATAGGGTTGACATGTCACATCGTCTAGTGTGAGGCATCCCTGCCCATGGCAAAGGGTTGGAACTATATGATCTTAAAGGTCCTTTCCAACCGTAACCATTCTATGATTCCACGACATTCAAAGCTATTCTTACCTAGACAGGCTAAAAGAATAAGTCAGCATGAACTTCATGACACTCGACAACGGCAGACAGAGGCAAAGTCCTGAATCTGGAATTGACTGACCCCCTGCATCAGCACTAGTTGGGGATTAACTGCCTGGGCATCCGCTGTGCTGAAAAGGAGGTGGGGTCCTGGTGTTGGCTATGTTAACAAGAGTGAAGCAGTCTGCCACATGCAAACAGGAGGTCAGATCAAGGAAATTGCTTTATTTAGTGCTCACCAGATCAGAGCTGGAATATGGTGACCAGTTTTGACGCCTCAATACAAGAAAGATGAGGGTAAACTGAAGCAAGTTTGAAATAGTGTCACCAGTGTGGACAGTGGACTGGAGCACTTGACCTATGAGGAGAGGCTGACAGAGCAGGGCTTTTTCACCCTGGAGAACAGATGGCTTCAGGGGACTTAAACAGCAATCTTCCCATGCCTACAAGGAAGTTACTGACACGACAAAAGCAGGGTCTTTAGTGAAATACACAGTGGAAAATGAGAAGCAACTGCCATAAACTGAAGGGAGGCTTCAACTGGATAGAAGGAAAAAACCCCAGATTTCATGGCAAAAAATTAAGCACTGGGGCAGACTGCCCAAAGACACTGTGGAATCTCCAACTTTCAATGCCTTCAAGACCCAACTGGAAAAAGCCCCGAACAACCTGATCTGAAATTAGTGCTGACCTTGCTTTGAGCAGAAGGTTAGACTAGCGACCTCCTGAGGTTCCTTTCAATCTCATTTTATGGGAAGGGAAGGGAAGGAAACCCTAGTTTATGTTCAGCTTATGTATGCTTATTCAGGAATGGGCTTGGACTTCTGAGATTGGGCTAAGAGAGTCAAACAAGTCCATTCAAAATGTATTTGAAAAATAACTTTACTCATTATTTGTCAAAAGACAATTGTTAATATTCCAACTGCCAGGCTCCATCTTTGTTCTTCTTCCCTAGCTTCCTAACAAACTTACCATGATAGCAAACAACAGAGATTTGGGATGGCTTATAATGAATAATAATATATAATGAAGGCATTATTGCACTAAAGGTCTCAGCTGAAGAAGAAACAAACCCAGGGTTTTTAATAATACCGAGTAATGGAAGAACAACACACTTCGGTTTGTGCACTTTTAAAAAAGAACCTGCATCAAGTTAAATTTGTGAATTACTAAAACACATTATTGACTAACCAAATTTTAAAATACACTGAAAGCTTTCTTCAGCTGAGTCTTCTCAATTTTTGTGATACTTAAGTAAATGATTACTTTTTCCATGAATGCTCTTTTTATTGTTAAGGCACTCCTTAATAGTTAAGTCTTCTATTCTTTTTCCTTGCAATTTTTAACATGTATTTTTCTTATTCTTCCAAAATTCTGCTATATTCCCACTAGGAGTTACACGCCTGAGTAAACTCAAGTAATTAAAAGTGTAACAAAAGCACACGTGCCATAACTGATCACTCTAAATATGTGATCATATTTCTGATTTGTCCAGACACAGTATCACTAGCTCTTTTCACTCCTTTCTCCCTTATCACCCTCCTTTTTCCCTCCAAAATTACAGATATCTGTAAGATCAAAGTGGAGCAATGTGAAAAGGTGAAAAATATTTAAGAGTTACTAATGACTGCGGACTAAAAGGCACATAATCTTACAAATCTTTTCTTTAATGCTCTAAAGAAGTCAAAGGCATTCAAAAAAGACTGTATTAGACAATGTATGAACATAAATGCACTTTTAGGAAACTAGAAAACTGAAGAGTAGCTAAACTGAAACCACATTATGTTAAGAATAATGTACAGACTTTAAAAATGCAGTAGCGTAGCTATATATTTGCTAATAATACTGAGCAATTTGGGGAGAAGGGCAATTTCTACGCTTTGTTCCAATGATTTTTGGCAAAAAAGTAAACAAAACATTTAGTTTTCATTACAACTGTGTATTAAAGGTAAACCCATGAAAACATCTTCATGGAAAAAGCATTCTGTGCATAACATGTTAATGGTAGTTAATGAACCAAAACCCACAGAAATCCCTTTGGACAGCTAACAAACACACAGAGCTATTAATTAGGTCACAGTTGTTTCCTCACAAATCTTTTGTTCACTTAGTTGTAGAAAACACCAACATATCCATTAGACCTGTGGGGAGGTATTCACCAGTGAAGAAAATATTTATTTATTATAAGCTAAATGCTTGCAGTTATATGACTACTTATGGCAGTTCTGCTGGTTTCTCTCTTTGTAAGTAAACTGTAATCACTCGGTTCACAATCTATTCTGCTGCTCAGAACACCACTCACCTCAATAGGTCAAATTGTTTCATTTTGTGGACTTCAGGCAACCATTGTAACTCAATCACAGATTTTAAAATGTTTTGAGCATCCAGTAAAAAAATTGAAAGAATTAACATGCTTCATTTTCACAAAGCAAAAGTTGAAGAAAGTAATTTTTTAAAGTTACCACTGAGAGGTGAAGGGTAATTTCTGTTTGAAGCCCAGTTAAATTTGAGTTCCAGTCATGAACACGGTTTGCCCACTGTCACCTACTTCATTAACTGGGTGTGAAGAAAATGCTTGCAAAGGGCTCCTGTTCCTACTGCAGAAAATTGCAAAACTGCAGGCTGCACATCATTTCAAGGACACAGACCAGCCTGGTCTCCTGAGAGCCTAGGGAAGACCACTGCCTTTATTAAAATAATCTGCAAGTATTTCCTAATTTCTATGCGTGTGCAATGCACTGTGGGGCAGACAAAATGGCAGAGAAGGTATTTCATAGTGGCAAAGTCTATTGCTGTTCTGTTGGAAACAAAGATGGCAGAGGCTGTTGCATTGGTGGTGCTTCATCTTTTCTGTTTGAACCTTGCTTTAGAAAGCTGGCCCTGTTCGTTACCTCACCAGTCTAGTTCCACTTCTCCCACCACCACCCTTGCCCGAGGGCAGCTGCTGCCTCCTTACCTCCATGTCTCCTGCCTCAGAACCTCTACCACTTCCTCCTCATACATCCCACACCATTAACTATTGTCACTGCCTCCCTCAGCCCACTGAGACTGAATTAATAAACCTGACAGAATCCAGCTGACTCTGTCCAGAGCCTCTTGGGTGTGTCTTCACAGCCTCCTAGTGCTGGCAAAGTTTATGGCTGGCTCACGTCTGCTGCTGCGCCTCACCTGCAATGGGTTCATGCCTCACAGGTAGGAAACCACAGGGCCAGGCAATGTAAGAAGTCTTTTCAGGTCATTACTTCTATGGTTTTATGAGTTGCCAATCACAGTAACTAGGGTAACTACGTTAACTAGGATAAGTCTAAAGAACAATTTTGCCCACTTTTGGACAAAAATTAAGAAGAAAGAGTCAATAACACTATTCTTCAGGGAAAAGAAAAAGGAAAAAAAGAAAAAATCTAAGCAGTTAACTGTCTTACCATAATCCTATCACTGTCAATAATGGTGTTCAAGCGGTGTGCAATGGTCAGCACTGTGCAGTGAGCAAACTTTCCACGGATCGTCTTCTGAATGAACTCATCTGTTCTGAAACACAGCAAGAGCAATGCAGACAAAAATAAGATGTTTGCATGGACAACTGAATGGCAGGCAGGTTTTATGACTTCATCGAACATGACTATAGCAGGAAATATGCTTAGGAGGTCGTTATAGTACTTCCTCCTCTCATTATGTTAGATAACATGGGGGTATATCATGAAACATACTCCAAAAATTTATCCTCTAAATACCTGAGAGAAAAAAGTTTCTTCTTTCAAGTAGAGTAATAGATTTCATTTCAGGAGACTAATTTCTCAGGCTTTGATTACAGAAAGAGAAAAATTCTGCTGTCAGATATTCCTAGAGATTTCTACACGATCCTTCAAGCATTAGTTTGCATAAGCAGTGAAGAAAAGTTGGTGAAAGTAAATATCCTTCATTGCAATAAATCAACTGAAGAACGAACACAAGACAGCCTATAATGAAGGTTCTTGATTTCAACTGCAAAAGGGGGTTATGTAAAAAAGGTGGTTGGTAAACTAAAGTAGGATGGGAGTAGCTCAAGAACCTGAATACAGAAGAAAGAAAACCTGGTATACTCCATTAATCAAAAGTGTTAACTGGAATGCACAATACAAGGAAAGCAATAAAAGCTTTCAAGTTAAGAGCCTCAACCTACTATATGAATTAACCACCTAAGAAAAGAATATCAGAAGGAAACATAAGACTTGTAAAGAATGAAAACTAAGCTAGAGCACAGACACTGAAGCATAAGGTTAAAGTGCTAATTGTCACAAATAAAGCCGAGAACACGAAGATACACAAAACACTAAGGTTCTTTAGCTGTATAAATAAGCGTTAAGTTAAAAGAGGTGCAATACTCAGAAAAGTGGAGAGTATTCAAGTAACTAACTTGAGTACAAAAGAAGCATTGACACCACCTAACATAGAGCATACCAGTCAGCATACCAGTCAGGGTTAAATGTGGAAATCTATATAGTCCTCTCTTTAGTCAATAAAAGGGGAAAGGCATGGCTGGAAGGAGTACTTGAATTAGGGAGCCATCAGGTAATGAATGCCCTCTAGAGGCAGCCCACATTGCACAGGAAGCCTTGGCTTCCAAACCAGGCACAAAGCCAGGCCATGTGAATACCCACATATTGCCCACTAGCATTCAAAAAAACAGTGAGTGACAGCAATGGAGAAAAAGGTAAAGAAATTAAAATTCGTGTCCGATAGAAGGGAGACACAAAGAACTCAAAATATACTGGGGTTAGCTGGACCAAGGATGCTCCAGCCTAGAAGTCTTGGAGGTTCTGATTTCCAGGATTTCTATTAAAACATTAAATGGTACTTTTATATATAATGACTGGAGAATAATAAATGCCGTAGATAGGGTTAAAAAAAGACAAAGAAGATATCTGCATAAGCTGGTATATTTAGGCAGCCATATTCGCTTCAACCAGTTGCTTACAAAGCCTCACTTCTTCAAATTGTTAAAAGTAACTGGAAAAATAAAATAAAATACAACAAAGATTCATGCAATACATGTTGTCCTCTGACAAATTATTTAGACAGAAGTACAATATTTGCTACACTGAATCTGTCTGCACATGATAAGTATTTAGTATTACTTCATAAATTAAGCAAAAATAATTGTTCTGATGTCACCATGTCAGGAGGCACTAACAATACAAGGCGGATAAAGCAACTTCAGAAGAACAGGATGACTTAGAAGAATGGATTAACCTCTAAGTTTCCACAGTAGAAAGCACAAGCTCATGCTCTGAAGGACTGAACATAACTTCCGTTACAAACAAAGTTTAAGCAATCAGCATGACAAAGGAACAGACAGATGCCTGCAGATGACAGAATGATCATAGAGAAGGAAGACATAAACAGTTAAGTAACAGTTCCCACGCATGTTGACTGTCATCTTCATCTGGGGCCAGAAACATTTAAGCTCTGTCATGAGCTTAAGAGAACTAGGTCCTGGGTCACAGTCTGAGAAGGCTTAGTCCTTCTGCTCCTACTTCCTAAAAGCAGATGAAGAACATGGAGGGAAGCAGGTGTTCCTCAACATCTCTTCTTGAACAAAGGACAGCATGCAGTCAAGGAAGGAGACAAGAGAAGTCAGGACAGAGCCATGCTCTTTAGCCTTCTGTTTTAACAGTTTCCTTGAGAGAAGAAGTCCTTCATCATTAATGTCCCACATCACAGGAATACCACCGCTTTCAGTGTTAATGCATGTATCTGGTTTTGCTATCTTCTCAGCAATGTCTCAATGACTTGACTACTCTCCCTTTCAAAAGAAAAAAATCATGGCCATACATGAAAACACTCAGTAGGGGAGAGGCTTATATAGATAGCAGGATGTGTTCTCTGTAATGGTTAGAATGGCAAAACAGAAACAAAAGTCTCAATGCTCCTTAGAACTATGTGAAGAAAGCCTTTTTCTTTCCTTATAGTCAAGCTCAAGGTGAGGTTTCATGCAGAGCTACTATGGAGCACAGAGAATCACAGCTTGCTCAGGGATTTTGAAAACAACTTTTTATAGGGCTCAAAATGGTTTGTAACTCTCAGGTTATTCCTATTGTTATCTGAGAAGAATGCCTCATCCTTGAACATCCCCATCCTCTGCATTCATTTATTGTATCTCCCTTTATTAAATGCATTCCTTAGAGCACCACCTCTTCCTACATTTACAATAAAACCTATTTCTCATTCTCAGATAGATACTATCAAACTATTATTTTAAACAGGTATTTCTTGAATATAAGCTTTTCCGTAACAAGAAACTGCTGGCCATATTGTGGGTGTGACAAATGTTGCAAAAATGAGACTACAAAGTAATCAGAAACAGACCTATCTTTAAATACCATAGTATGAAATCTCATGTAGGCATGTCCACTGACAGGGACTCGATCAGATCCTCTCTACAGTTTGTGGTAGATCTTGTAGTACAGTTTTTTTTGGGGTGGCAGGCAGAAGCATCATCAGTAACCTCCAGGAGAATCTTGGGAAGAAGGTAGGAGAGGCAAGAAAATCTAAGACTAAAGGACCTGTGTACAGAATTACATGCTGACAGAATGCAGAGACTATATCTAGAGCCATGTACCCTCTAGAAAATTGCTAAAGGAAGCAGCATTGCTGTCCTTTTTTCAGGGCATAAATAGACTCTTTGTGGAATCTACCACACTGAGAAAGTGGCCAGGCAAGTGCCAAGTGATTCCATGACCCACCTCAGTGGATCAAACCCCATCATCTTTCAGGCACATTAGAAACCAAAGATGCAACCTGAATACCAAAACCAGGGCTGCTGGACGACAAAAGCTCAACCCTAATCTGATTACATGAAAATGGGAACCACAACGCTCCCCATCGCAAGGAGCAGTCCAATAAGAAAACACAAAATGGTGGTATGGCTGTCCCACTGGCATCATGGGTTGAGGATCCTAACACCAAGTTTCACAGCAATCCAAGATCTGGTTTAACCTGAATTAGTTGACTGTGTAAAAAGAAAACTATCTAAAGAGCAAGAATAAATACAACCTGAATGAGAAGCAACCAAGCTGCTGAAAGGTACACTGGATAAGTCATTATCTTCAGTCTAATGTCCGCTTGGGATTGTCCTGGAAGCGTATCTCACGCTACACAATTCCTGAGTGGCTTTAGATAATTTCTCCAAAAGAGAAACAGCTACAGACAGCAGTTAGATGTAACGAAAGGTTAAGCTGATTTAAGGCGATTAATGAACAGAACTACGTGCAGTGGCTGTTTTTACCAGACTTAATGAACAACCAATGTAAAAATGTGGCAGTGGAGTGCTCCCAAGCAGTTTTGTCTTTTATAAGCAGTAAAAATATGAGCTAACGCATCATATTGAACCAGTGTGCAGAAAGCTTTGCAAGTTCAACTTACTCAGTATTTAAAAAAGTCTCAGTTACTAAGGATTTTGTTTCAATGCATCCCTAAAGCGACTACCGAAAGATTTTCAGCTCTTCTGCTCCATATTTCATACAGCTTTTCAGAATGGTTCAACTGCTTTAAAATTACTCCATTCTTCAGGGTGAGAATGACAGCTTCAGGACCAGGAAGATAAGATCAAATTAAACGTCTGTCAGTCATCACGTAAAACATGCAAGTAGTCTGACTTAGGGCAACCTTCTTTATGGCAAGCTCCTCCCTTCCCTCACGACAGCGCTGACACCCCTGCTGCAGAGCAGCTGGTAGCTATGAGGAGCAAGAGGGAAAATAAGGGTACGTATGGGAGCTGGAAGATGTAAGAAGGAGGGAGAAGGATGAACTCTCACCCTGCTGTCATATCCACTGCCTCATGTCACCTCGCCTCATGTCACCTCACCCTTCCTTCTCCTCCTCCCACCCCAAACCCTGCCTTTCTCACATGTGCTTCTAGGCTGAACTGGAGAAGGGACACAGTTGCATCAGCACTTGAGGCAAAGAGATCAAGAGCCAGAAAAACAACAAAAAAAGAAATTATATCTCCAGAGCCGGCGGCAGCTCCCCATGGTTTCCTATCCCAGGTGCTTGATACAATGTGCGCTTACCGCCAGGCCAGAGACAAGGGTGCCAGGAATGGGGGTTGTGCATCAGAAGAGAAGCAAGTTTTCCTTACATGCCAAAAATGCCTCCCTGACTGCTCAGTTAAGCAACCCACATCAGCATTTCCTCATGAGCGTCCTATCAGATTGCACAGCTGAAAAATACTTGGCTCTAGTTACAGCAACACATTAAGGAAAAGGTAATAATGACTGTAATGCAAACTGAATTCAAAGAAGAAGTTCCAAGTTATTATTTGTATTGTTATGCCTAGAGTTGATACAAACAAACATTTACCTTATTATAATATATATTGCAGCACACATTAATCAAGATCAATTAAATGGATAGTGCAAGTTGAGAACACACACGAGATGCCAAAATAGGGAGGATGAGTAAGATGGTATTAAATTTCCACAGCTATGATTAATCACAGTTAATCTATCAGAGCTCAGTCAAAAATAAACTTATAGTCCAAAGAGAAGGAAAGAAAAAAAAAAAAAGAAAAAATCAAAAGGAATAGAGAACCTCTGGGAAGGGAATGCACTTCTCTAAAGGTTTTAGAAATACACTGTCAGCTGAACTGCAAAGCTACCCTAGTGGCACCACTTCTCCCTCAAGAAGATGTTAGAAAAATGAGTCACGCCCAGATGACATACAAAATCCTTAATGCATCTGTTTGAGGGACTTGCTGTGTTATTGTCCTCTTTGGACTTTGAGTTCTCCCTCAAGCCATAGTTTGTTGGAACTATATATTCAGCTCAGACTAATTGATGCAGTACGTTTGCAGCATTGTTTCCAAAATATTTCCACCAGTGTTTCAAATGTTTCAAAAATTAACAGTGGGGGTACTTAGCTATTGGAACAATTTAACAAGGGTTGTCATTGATTTTTTTTTCTATTGAGGTCGGATGTTCTTCTAGAAGTACAACTCTAGTTCAAACAAGAATGAATTCAGGAAAGTTCTGCTGGCCTGAGTTATACAAGACAAAATAATGAATGATGAATGAGTCCCTCCTGTAGCTTTAAACATCTCCAAATCTGCTTTGCAATTCCTCTGGTGTTTAGGACAGCTTACCTTCCCCTCCTCGCCCCTATTTTATCTGTAACTTATTAAACCAGCATATGAGCCATCCGAAGGGATAGCATCTCACAACCAGAAGTACCTGGTTTTGCTTACAGACATTTTTCACCTATTTTTTGTTGTGTTTTTGTTGGGGTTTTTTTTTGGGGGGGTGAGGTGGTGGTGGTGAGAGTAATTAATTAATTAATTAATTTTTACTTCTTTATTTCCAAGAGACATTTCTTTGAGAAATCAACAGAACTCAACTTGTTTTATGGCTATTCTGATGTTACTGATGTGCATTTCCAAGGAGGTTCTTGTGTTCTTGTCTATAGCTGCAGGACAAATAAACCTTGAATATTAATTTCCATACTCTGTAGAATGCACTGAAATTAGGCATATTTTGAGGACTTAGTTTATATCATCTGCTCTGTAGGCAAAGCTAAACTGCCTCATTTTGAATAGACAATTATGATGCTATCATTAAAAACATAAAATAGCAATACAAACTACAAGAAATACAAAGCATTTAAGTTCACCTCTACAGTACAGATGATCATATTAGAAGAAGAAAAACAGCCCATCTTAACATGACAGATTTTGTTTTTACCTTGGGTCCACATTTGCTGTTGCTTCATCGATGATAAGGATCCGATTTTTTTTTAGAACCGCTCTGGCAAGACACACCAGCTGTCTCTGACCAACACTAAAATTAGACCCAGATTCTGCCAGCTGTGTCTCCATTTTATTAGGTAGATCTTCCACAGCCTCTTTCAGTTGTACCTGTTGACATGTCAACATACTGTAGGATGAGTAACTCTCTTTTAAATCAGCCATTGTGTCTGATGACACAACAATAAGTATGCAGGGTTTACCTTTTATATTCAGACACAAAATGAGTAAGTGCCAACTTGGATTACACAGTGTGTCAGCTATTAGAATTCTAAAAACATTAAAGCACATTGTTAAGAATCTATTAATGTTCATTAAAAGTAAGATATGAATCAAAATGTAACCAAAGCATCATCCCAAAGGATAATTTTTTCATAAAAGGCTTACATAACAATACACACGTCTACACAAACATGCACAAACACACACACGCAAGCGCACACACAACGGTCTACCTTTTCCCATCAGCTATGCCCTTATCAAACCTGATGAAAACATCTAAAAACAAATGCAGACTAGCACTGCAGTGTTATATGGCTTGTAAAATCAGATGTACATTATTAGATTTAGTAAGTCACCTCTTCCAAGGCACTCCACAGCTCTTCATCGGTGTATTCGTTGAAAGGATCTAAGTTTTTCCTCATAGTTCCAGTGAATAAAACAGGCTCCTAAAACCCAGTAAAATTAGCATTCCATTACAAACCCAGGTTTTATATTGCAATAGGTAATTTAATAATAATCAGAACTAACCTATATCAACAATAGCACAGAAATATCCAGCAAGCAACTATCTTTTATGAAATGCAAAGGAGTATTTCACAATAGCCTGCTTAAAGGAGGAGGGGGAGGCAAGTGTTCAACCAGTCTGTATGAAGATAATTTACCAAACAGGACAGGTCTGTTTGCAAATTGCTGTACACAGTTACGTCGGCACTCGAATGGGCATTTACATGCCACTGTTTTGATGCCACAAGCTATATATATATTACATGAAATCACTGCTATCCCTCCTGGTATTGTTAATGAAAACTAGCAACTACCACTGTCAATGAGCTCACATTCCTAAATTACATTTGGGCAGTTTTGAAAATTTGTTTTTGAAGTACATAAACCAGAGAGGAATCAAAGAGCTCACAATGCCTTTCTGGTTTTCCTTCCCTAGTTGGTTGTGGGTGGTTTTTTCATTTCATACCATAAACGGCCTTCAATTTTACCACCAGAGCCTAAGACGAATTGAGCTTTCACCATTTCAATACAACTTTTAAACCTATACACATAGAAGTTAATCTATACTGCCACAGCATCAAAGCAAACTTACTTAGAACTGCAGCACTGCTGGGCAAAACTCTCACTCAAAATACACCAGGGAGTCAAATGAGTACCTTCTCCTATTCAGGTACCAACGTGGGTTTACCTGTGGTTGAAGCAAGTTTTGTTCTACTTCAGTTCCCAATCAGACCAATAACAGATCATTAATCAAACTGGCAGAAATTAATTCACACTGGAAAATGTAGTGTTTGAGAAGCAGGAAGACAACTTTTGGTGCAGAACTCCTTAAGCAACAGATCAATATTCACAAATGTGAGTTGCCAGACCTGAGAGTCATGCACTGACACTACTTTAGAGCTAAACTCCTCTTGATACTACACATAAAGACAGTAAGTCAAATGCTGTAATAGTGCTGATCATAAATGGAGACCATACATCATGTTGTCAGTCTTCTTTAAACTGGAGAGATCTTATGCAAAATGTTTTCTTTTTCACCTCCTCAAGGAAATAAAGTCTAACTTACATTGGATAACTGCAGCTTACTCTGAGATTAACCTCTGTTGTGACTTACGCCCCATCTAACCCTAGTGATGCCCAGCTCCAAAGGGCTGCAGCAAATCGGAACAGAATTTAGACCTTAACCCTTTCATTGTGTCTTCATTTCTAAACCATTCTGAGTGGTGTAAAAGGATTAACAAAGACAGAACATGCCACAAGCAATGTAAAAGAACATGTGCACTTCTTGACGTAGCATGCCAATTATTTAATGGTATCTGTTGCATTAGCAACATGTCACTAAAAGCCTATTGAATGAAGAAAGGATTTAAAAAAACATTAACAGGTTAAAGGATTTTTTTCTTCAAAAACACCTAGGAAGTAATTTGTTTAACAATACATATTGTAATACACCACTTGGTGTGTTCTGAAGGTATTATTACATTTATTTTCCTTTTCAATCCATTTTTATAGGTTGGCAAAGTAAGAGGCTGAATTTATAAATAGTTCATAACTATTATAAAAGTCCTAACAACAGACACAGTGCAATAGAAGATAAGGATATTTTTTAATTATCATTTCTGACACAGATTATTATTTAAAATAGACTCATTTATGAGAGGAAAGTAATAAGACAAACCTGTAAATAATTGTTGTAAAAACGCTTGCAGTCAGGGAGGCAGACAACATTTGCATAGGAAAGATTTACAAACACAGCCTTCACAGAGCTCCATCCAAGCAAGCAATTAGAAGCCTAAGCACATTTTTATTTCTCCAGGTAGGTATTTAAACTTAACATATAAGAAAACTTCAGTCTTGCCTCATCACTCTCTAGGAATGGTTCTGTTTAGCTTGTTTGATGTTATAATTTTAATAAGCATCTCTCCCTCTGGTTTCTTAGCTTCCTACATAATTATGAAGGCATGTGGTGCAAAATAACTACCTGATGTTACATTACTATTTCTACCATTGACACTACTATTAATGCAGTACAGGACAATACCTATCACTCAGTTTACTACAGTATAAACCTTATTTACAGTATAAATTTACAGCATAAACCTTATTTCAAACCCTCCTCTTCTTATTATTACCACCACTTCATAGATTTGCGTATTTTTAGTGGAAACAAGTCTTTCCTTTCGTGGAAAAGAAATGCTACCTGCTAGCCTTCAGACACTTAAAACCCTTTGGGACCATAATGAAAACCCTACCATGTATATAAACTTGATAAAGTCACAGAATTCAACTGGATTAAAATAGGTTTACAGCCACAGCAACAGACCAATATATAAAAAAAACCAAACAAAACAACCCAACCCCAACATGTATAATTAAATGCAGTGAACTTTGAGCATCTGTATCACTCAACATGTAGAAACCAGCAGTTTTCCTGTCTCAGTACTCTATTTTGTTCAACTGGGTTGAATTCTTCTGAATGTAGAAATCACCTGCAATAGTTATGGGCAAGGTTTTAAAAAAGCTGTAGACCTTGAATGAACTGATGACCATCTGCTTTCAGGAGAAAAGAACACTGCACACAAACAAAAAAATAGAACTTAAATCCACATAAAGTCCTCTTTATATACAAAAGATGACTAGTTCCAGTGAGTACCTCCACTATGTAATAACAAAGCCTTCAGCACGCAGAAACAAAAGACATCCTGCATTAGGCAACAATCCAATTGCTGAGGGAGTACCTCTGTTTTGATAATAGCATACCTGTTTCTGTTCTCTGACTCCTATTCTTGGGAAAGGAAAATTAAAAAAAGCAGCAGGTAAGAGAAGCTTAGAACCACAGTCCATTACCATTTTTATCAGATGTCCCTCAGAGTCCCTTAGTAAGGAAGCTTCAAGCAACACATCAAGCAGGAACTGCTGCCAAAGGATCAAGTGACTTTAGAGGACTGCTGAAGATTGGTATATTCTTGTCAGACTTTTTCTGCTTTTCCCCAGACTACAGGACAGCATGCTGCTAAGACCTATGCACAAGTATCTCAGAGGAACAGACAGGGGCCAAAACTAGGAAGAAAATGCCGCAGAACAGAATCCCCCAAACTGATTCTGTTTCTCTTAAAATAATCAAAACCTTACTCAAGTAAGAATAATGCCTCACTGAAGTTTCTATGTCTACTGCATACAGGAACATATCCCAGCGAAGCATTTTAAATACTGCGGTGGAAATGCTTATGATAGACCAAGTCACTCTCTTACCTGAGGTATAATTGAAATTTTCTTCCGCAAGTCATGGAGTCCTAGCTCTGATGTCAAGTACTTATCAATCCAAATCCTTCCTTCGGGTTCCGCCAAGCGAAAGAGGGCTGCTATCAGGGAGCTTTTCCCAGCTCCAGTTCTTCCCACTATTCCAACCTACAGAGCAAGCCAAGCTTGTGCAATTAAACCATGAGCTTTTCAGGATAAATTGATATGTCAAGAAACAGTCTTACATCACAGGATTTATAGTAGAACAAGCACCAAATAAAACTTCTTTATAATTAACATTTGTTTTCAAGAGTTAAAAACCTCCCCACAAAATCAGTCTGGATTCAGGTGACATTTGGATACCCAACAATTTCTTGGATCACAGTAAAAGGTGAAAGGTCTTCCCTTAATGTGTGGTGTTTTATTGTGTAAACAAGATAAAGTGACTCGGTATATACAGCAATGTTATTCAAGGCTGCTAGTTTTTATACTAAACCTGGTTTTCTGGGTGATGTTAGGCAAATAATGCCAGGCATACATCTACTTTTCAACCCAAAAAAGGACTGACTCCCATAAAGCACTTTGGGAACAACGTATGAGCAGTAACTCCAATTTAAATAACT